>NC_044244.1:183701856-184004886 GCF_003957555.1 Calypte anna | reverse complement strand
ATTTTATATTTTTATGTTTTGTACAGCTGTGTAGGTGTGTTTTCTATCTTACATGTATACAACTGATAATATTTGTAGCAAAAGCAATAAACTAGTTACCTTCAAGACATGATTGCTCTGAATCTTATACAGTCCATAGTAGTTAGAATACTTATGCCTTTGAGCGATTATTGCTCTCTTTTGACCAGAAGTGGGGCTTTGAATGGCTACCTCAGATATTAAATTCTATATTCTAGGTTAGGTGAGATGGCTCTCAATCTATATGTATGAAAATACTCAATTCCATGTGTAGTTGATAATCTTCCGCCATGTTTGTATAGAAGTTTACTATATTAAATTTGGCTTTAGTATTTATGGGCTGTTAACATCTGACATATTAATTAGAATTATGATTCATGGAAGAATGACATTGGAGTAATGTCATCAGTTATAGAAGAGAGTTCATTCCATCAGTTATATAATATATTTACAGTAACTTTTTAGTTTGGATGATAGGTGGGATTTTGAAGTGAGTTGCCTGATCGTTCCTGCTTACATTGGGGTTAAATTCCCATCATGGAATCAGACAGGAGCACAAAAGCTGTATTTCTTTCAGATGAAACTATATTAAACAATATGTTCTCAAAGGACACCTAATGCACCCAATTTCACTCTTGAACATTTGTTCCACATCATCCTAATTAGCCTGAGTAAAATCATCTGATGTGGTATGGTTTCCAGATCCTCAGCAGATCAATTAACAGATTATGTGACCCTAATTACTGAAGTGGGCATAGTTTTAAACATTCCTAGAATAAACTGCTTTCCAGAATAATGTCTTTCTCTACTAAGGGTAATGGGAGATGAAATCACTTGTAAATGACTGAAGTTACATGTGATTCACATTCTCTGTCAAGATCTCATTTTATGCTGCATGCTTTAGATAATAAATAATATTTCTATCTATATTTGAAATGAGATCTGAATAAAATCTAATGATGATAGAAAGCAGCACAATGAATTTGAGAATGGATAATGTGTATCTTCCTTATTACACTTGTGGATTTTTTTTTGTTGTTATTTGCAGAATCAGGAATCCTTGAGCTCAAGCTTAAAGCTCTGATTCTTGATATCATTCATAACATTGATGTGGTGAAGCAGCTGAATCAAGCTCAGGTTCACAGTATTGAAGATTGGGCTTGGAAGAAGCAGCTGAGATTTTACATGAAAGACCAAAAATGTTATGTTCAGATGGTAGATGCTGAACTCCAATATACTTATGAATATCAGGTGTGGTATTTTTAATTTTTACCTGGTGGCTTTTATATGTGTCACTTTCTCATTTCACACATGGTGCTGGTTGCCTCCCAACTGTTGCCATTTTTTTCAACTTTACTGTGTCATATCATGCTGTTTCATAGGAAATACTGAAATGTACGGTGATTGTTTTAATTCTTGATATTAATGAGGTAAATGTAAGTGGCTTGATATTAATGAGGTAAATGTAAGTGGTGTGGAAAGCAGCTACATATAAATATTTTCTAGTATGCTTGCTACTTTTATATATTGGAATCCAGTTTCATCTGTGTTTAACCCTTTTATGTAATTCTAAAAAAATTTGTTCAATGCTTTGACGTTTATTAGATAATCAGGAGGATTTCATAAATGTGAAGAATTTCATATACTTGATGAGACAGTGATCTTGGCTTGTATTATATTTTCAAATGATGTACAAATGAAATTAATGAAATTAAATCATTGATATTTTCTGTCTACTAATCAATATAATAATTTTTTTTTCTGCAGGGTAATTCCCCTAAACTTGTTTATACACCTTTGACGGATAAGTGTTACCTAACTCTCACTCAAGCTATGAAGATGGGACTTGGAGGAAATCCCTATGGTCCAGCTGGAACTGGAAAGACAGAATCAGTAAAGGCTTTGGGTGGACTTCTTGGAAGACAAGTATTAGTCTTTAACTGTGATGAGGTGAATATGGTTCTGTATAACTTAGGAAACTAGTATCTGTGTCCATGCTTCAGAAAGCAATATTATATTTGAGGAATGCTTTTGATAATTTGTCATTTTTGATTGGGAATTTATGGATATTTCCAGTGGCATATTTTTCAATAGATCTCTCATTATTTTCTTGTTATTTGAATTTTAATAACATTCTTTTTTATTTTAAGGGCATTGATGTGAAGTCAATGGGGCGCATATTTGTGGGCTTAGTGAAGTGTGGTGCTTGGGGCTGTTTTGATGAATTCAATAGACTTGAGGAAGCTGTGCTGTCTGCAGTATCCATGCAGATTCAGACAATACAACATGCATTGAAGAAACATAGTCCTGTATGTGAGATGCTGGGCAAAAAGGTACAGAAATAGTTGCTTATTTTCTTCCTATAAAATTAGTCTATAAACAGCTCGGTCAAACATAAAAACTGACTTCTGTAGCTAAACATAGTCTACCTGACATTTCTCAATACTATTTCATATGCCAATATAATATTATTATATGCCTGTAATGCTAGGTTGAAATGGATCATAATTCTGGAATTTTTATCACTCTGAATCCTGCTGGAAAAGGTTATGGAGGAAGACAAAAACTGCCTGATAACCTCAAACAACTTTTCAGGCCAGTTGCTATGACTCATCCAGATAATGAACTCATTGCAGAAGTGATATTGCATTCAGAAGGCTTTAAGGATGCTAAAACACTCGGTAGAAAATTAGTTGCTATTTTTAATCTAGCAAGGTAAGCGTCCCCCCTCACCCCTTTGTAATGTTACCTTTCTAATTCTTTTCTCTTCTGCTTTTATTTTAGTATTGTCCTGTGTGGTTAACTCACTGATATCTTGTTTATTCTCCATCTAGTATATACCAAAGCATGGCTATAGGGATACAATCTACACATACTTTCTGTTAATTTGCTGTGATATTTTAGAACTTGGATGTTGCAGAAAGCTATGTGTCAGAAACAAAACGAAGCCATGAAACCACAGGTTTCAAATACATAGCTAGTAAAACTAACGCTAGAGGCAATATTGGCCCACTAAGGGATGAGATGGGAGCCCTGGTGACAGAGGATATAAAGAAGGCAGAGGTGCTGAACGCCTTCTTTGCCTCTGTCTTTACTCCTGCAGGGTTTCCACATGAGCCCCAGATTCATTTAGCCCCAGAAGTAGTCAAGATAGATAAGGAATTTGACGTAGTAGATGAGGATTGGGTTAGGGATCAGCTGAGTAATCTGGACATCCATAAGTCGATGGGTCCAGATGGAATGCATCCAAGGGTGCTGAGGGAGCTGGCGGAGGTCATTGCTAGGCCACTCTCCATCATCTTCAGTAAGTCATGGGTAACAGGAGAGGTGCCTGAGGACTGGAGAATAGCAAATGTCACCCCAGTCTACAAGAAGGGCAAGAAGGAGGACCCGGGTAACTATAGACCGGTCAGCCTCACCTCCATCCCTGGAAAGGTGATGGAACAACTTGTTCTTGTCACTATCTCCAGGCATATCAAGGACATGGGGGTCATCAAGAGCAGTCAGCATGGTTTTATCAAGGGTAAATCATGTTTGACTAACCTCATAGCCTTCTATGAGGAAATTACTAGGTGGATAGATGATGGTTGAGCGGTAGATGTGGTTTATCTTGATTTCAGTAAAGCATTTGACACCGTCTCTCACAGCATCCTTGTAGATAAGTTGACCAAGTATGGGTTTGGTGATCAGGTAGTGAGGTGGATCAGGAACTGGTTGAAAGGAAGGAGTCAGAGAGTTGTAGTCAATGGGGCAGAATCTGGTTGGAGGTGTGTGACTAGTGGAGTCCCTCAGGGGTCGGTACTGGGACCGGTGTTGTTCAATATCTTCATCAACGACTTGGATGAGGGTATAGAGTGTACCCTCAGCAAGTTTGCTGATGACACTAAGCTGGGAGGAGTGGCTGACACACCGGAAGGCCGTGCTGCCATTCAGAGAGACTTAGACAGGCTGGAGAGTTGGGCAGAGAGAAACATGATGAAGTTCAACAAGGGGAAGTGTAGAGTTTTGCATTTGGGGAAGAACAACACAATGTCCCAGTATAGGTTGGGGGCTGACCTGCTGGAGAGCAGTGTAGGTGAAAGAGACCTGGGGGTCCTGGTAGACAAGAGGATGACCATGAGCCAGCAATGTGCCCTTGTGGCCAAGAAGGCCAATGGCATCCTGGGGTGCATTAGAAAGGGTGTGGTTAGTAGGTCAAGAGAGGTTCTCCTCCCCCTCTATTCTGCATTGGTGAGGCCGCACCTGGAGTATTGTGTCCAGTTCTGGGCCCCTCAGTTCAAGAAGGACAGGGAAGTGCTTGAAAGAGTCCAGCGCAGAGCTACTAAGATGATTAAGGGAGTGGAACATCTCCCTTATGAGGAAAGGCTGAGGGAGCTGGGTCTCTTTAGTTTGGAGAAAAGGAGACTGAGGGGTGACCTCATCAATGTTTTCAAATATGTAAGGAGTGAGTGTCAGGGAGATGGAGTTAGGCTTTTCTCAGTGATGACCAGTGATAGGACAAGGGGTAATGGGTGTAAATTGGAGCATAGGAGGTTCAAGTTGAATATTCGAAAAAATTTTTTTACTGTAAGGGTGACAGAGCCCTGGAACAGGCTGCCCAGGGGGGTCGTGGAGTCTCCTTCACTGGAGACATTCAAAACCCGCTTGGACACGTTCCTGCACGATGTACTCTAGGTGGCCCTGCTCTGGCAGGGGGGGTTGGACTAGATGATCTTTCGAGGTCCCTTCTAACCCCTAGGATTCTATGATTCTATGATTCTATGATTCTATGGTTTGGAGTCATCTGAAGTTTTACATCAGTACAGGTCTTAAATCTGAATGGCATACCTTGCAAATCTCTGTAGATATTACTTACAAAATAAAAATATTGCAATGTATTCGGAGCTGCAGGTGTGAAAATATCTGGAATGAAGTTATAATCTCAATGCAGCGAGGTACTTCTTTCTTGTTACACACACTAAATATGAGTGTGAGATTGTGTTCACACAAGTATTGTGTTGAATTTATACTCATGATATTGAGATGCAAGAAAATGGTCATAAGTATGTGTCTTAGAGAGAACAGACATTTTAATTAATGCTGTTAGGAACAATAATAATAAATGCATCAGCTACGGAATACACTCCCTCTTCAAATGTCAGTATCATTATTTATATCTCTGAAACAGATTTGAGATGGCAATACAAATACTCCTGGCCTTCTCTTTTGCCCAAAACTATGTTATGAGCATAGCCATTTACCAAACAAAAATTTAGTTGGCGCTGTCAACTAAAGCCTGTTACAGTATCACTGTTTTTAAATTTAGGGAGCTTCTTACACCACAGCAGCACTATGACTGGGGTTTACGGGCACTGAAGACTGTTTTGAGAGGCTGTGGCAATCTTCTTCATCAGCTGAAGAAAAGTGAAGCAAAGCATGAAAGTAAGGTTGACCATGCCAAACATTTGATTATCTAGAATATTTTCCAGATGTCATTCGCTGCAGCTGTCTTGCTCACTGGAGTTTTCAGAAGTCATGGCTTGGATGTGGAGGCAATTTAGAAAAGAAAAAAAATATCTGTGAAAGTCCTCCCTCATTAGGATATCACAAAAAATTGTTGTAATATTCTAGATTGAGTTTTTTTATGATTAGAACACATATACAGGACTTTATTTTAGGTGGGTTTTTTTGTATTCTCAAAGACTCTTCTGGGCTTAGGAGAGGAAAGTTAATTCTCTAATGGTTTCATTACTCATCACTCATCCATTTTGTTTCTATTTTAGGTTTGCTAAAATTGTCACATGGCATTACATTCAGATTGGTAGACTTTGTCACCATTTTTTAAAGATATTTTAAATTCATGTTTGTTGTTATTTAGATGTGAAATGACTGGGAATTACGAGTGTGGGGCAGATGAGCATTTCCCATCATTAGGATACAGCTAGTGTTTCTTTTTCACTTAAATGAGTATCTGAAAGCTATTGGAGACAGCTTTGGTTTACAAATCTTGGCATAACAAATGCTCTCACAATTTTAAAGAATTTTTAATTGACTTTCATTTGGCTCTCCCAAAAGAGTATTACCAGCAAAGTAGTCCAAAGCATATTGCTACATATTGCAGTGTTTCTTGCTATAACATTTTAGCAGTATGGGCTGAAGTGCTGATATATTCCAAGTTAAAAAAAAAGCAAAACACCCAATAAACACCTTAAACTGATCTGGCTTCATTGCTTTCACTTCCAGTTAATGAAAGTCACATGGTGGTTCAAGCTCTGCGGCTTAATACCATGTCTAAGCTTACGTTCACAGACTGCACACGCTTTGATGCCCTGGTTAAAGATGTATTTCCTGGCATTGACTTTAAAGATGTGGAGTATGCTGAGTTAACTACTGCTTTACAACAAGTCTTTGAAGAAGCAAACTTGGAAATTATAAGCACTCAGGTAAACATCAACTGCAGCAACAAAACAACATGAATTGTTCTGAATTAGAAATTATTAGTATTTAATTATTTTGTTTCATTTTTATTTACTTTTGTAAGAAATATTTCGTAAAAGAGAGAGACTAACTGATAGATTCTAATTACATGGATATAAAAGTATCTATATATTGAAGTAATCATCTGGCTCTACTCGGTGCTTGTGAGACCACAGCTGGAGTACTGTGTCCAGTTTTAGTCCCTGCTGTACAAAAAGGATGTGGACAGGCTGGAGAGGGTTCAGAGAAGAGCTACGAGGATGATCAGAGGATTAGAGCATCTGTCATATGAAGAGAAGCTGAGAAGGCTGGCTTTGTTCAGCCTTGAGAAGAGAAGGCTTAGGGGAGACCTTGTTACGATGTTCAGTGCTTAAAGGGCAGATACAAACAAGATGGAGACTCCCTATTTACAAGGAGTAAATAGGACAAGACATGGGACATTGGGCACATGGACAAGACAAGGGACATTGGGCACAAATTGGTTCTGGCAACAGGACAGTCAGACATTGGAATGGACTCCCAGGGGAAGTGGTGGATTTCCCCACTCTGGAAAGTTTTAAGTCTCAGTTTGATAGGGTGCTGAGACATATCATATAAACAATAATATTAGAAGAGTTGGACCAGGTGATCCTTGAGGTACTGATATTCTCAAAAAAAAAAAGAAAAAAGAAAAAAAATTGTGTGTTGGAAGCATAGTAGGTCAGTTGAGTAACTGGAAAAAAAAGGAAAATTAAGATGTGAACGTGGGCGACAACATGAGCCAGGTGGAAACACCAAGAGGGCTGATATTTTTATATAAGAAGTTTAGTGAAATGCGTTAAACATGCATAAGTTTTTTCATATTCTTTAGTATCATGATTTTAATTCTTTCTACATATGTCTATTCTTTTTTTAAAAAATGCATGGAAGTAACTTTAAAAAAATTAAAAAAGAACATGGATTGTTTTAGGTTTAAAACCTCAAATACCATTGTCTCTTTTATTCTCTAGATCAAAAGCTTTGGAATTATATGAACAACTACGTCAGAGGATGGGTTGTTATTGTAGGTCCAAGTGGTGGAGGTAAATCAACACTTTGGCGGATGTTAAAGACAGCACTTGGTAAAACTGGAAAAGTAGTGAAGCAGTACACTGTGAATCCCAAAGCTATGCCTCGACATCAGCTGCTAGGCCATATTGACATGGACACAGAGAATGGTCTGATGGGGTGCTTACAACAGTGCTAGACAAGTGGTTCGAGAACCCCGAGGTACGTTGTGAGGGAGCTATGCATCATTCTGCTTATATTACTGACCTGTTTATTTTTGTTACATTTTTCTATTATGTAATATTTGTAGATAGCATAATGTAAGCAAAAACTTAAATTTGTGTCAAGAACACATTTTCAGAATTTTAAAGCAAAAGGAAGAAAGGTAAGCATATAAGGAATGTCTTCATAGAGCTTACATTTAAATTATAATGAAGGGAGAGTATTAAGTAGTTTCAATATAACAAGTGGCAATATTCTTTCAGTGGCTTTTTTCACTTTTCGTATTTTATTTTTGTGTCTGAAATAGATGTTACTTCGTGGATAGTTTGTGATGGTTGATATTGATCCTGAATGGATTGAATCTCTGAATTCAGTTTTGGATGACAACAGATTGTTGACCATGCCCAGTGGAGAAAGAATTCGTTTGGCTCAAATGTCACTTTATATTTGAAACTCATGATCTTAGCCTGTGCCTCTCCTGTACAATATCTAGAATGGGAATGATCTTTCTGAGGTGAGTCATGGGAGTATTACATACTTTTAAAGGAAGTCAGTGCACTTACTTTGAAAGATAGTGTAAAGTGGATGGGGCAACTTAAGTCCTAAGCAACTCAATGGGGAATTTTGCTTTAGGTTGCGTGTCCTTTGCTTTCATGTCATAATCTTTTGGATAATGTATGTCAGACACTGAAAACACACACAGAGGATTTTTCTTTCATGACATGACCCTTAGAGACCTCAGCTGTTGGTTAGAAATCCTTTTAATGTTTTTCCCTGAACTTTTCCTGGAATTTTGTTGTTCCTTTCAACAGCCTATGTGAAGATGTGGGTGCCTTGTATTTGTCTAAATTTGTTTTGGTTTGGTTTGAATTAGTGATGAAGATACAGATCTTAATTCTCTGATAAAGTCTTGGCTAAGAAGTCAGCCAGAAGAATGCAGACACAACCTTGAAAAGTGGATTGGGGAATATTTTCAAAAGGCTTTAAACTGGGTTGTGAAGAAGGTTAGTAGCGACTACTTACTCAAATTTTAGCCTCAGTTAATGATGATCTGTTTTTCTACCTTTACACTGAAGGGATCTTTGATATTAGTTTTTAAATTTTATGTGAAAAAATTCTTAGTACTTTTTTTTATAGCTATGTTCTTAGTAAGATTAATATCAGAAATAGATGAGCTTCCAAAAACTGCTGTACTTAAAGTTTTGAAACATATAGATAATACAATTTTAACTAATCAAATGTATGTATTTCTTTGAAACAGTATCTTTCTTTAGTGTTCTATTATGGACATTTTTCTGTATGTATTTGAGGATCTAATGGATCTGAATATCTAAGCAAAAATATGGCAAAGTGAAAAAAAATTGTTTTCTAGATTTTATCTGTAAAAAAACCCAGCTAAAATTTGGAAAATAGCAGTGTAGATTGAAGCTGTAATAGGTTGGGGAGAAAAGCAATGCTAGATAACTAGAGAGATTGATAGAGACGTATCTAAAGAAGAAGTATGAAATTTCAGAATGCTAAATTTTAACAGTTTCTACTAATCTCTCATAGATTTAAGGACATAACTTTAACTCCTTAAGATTCTACTTAAGCCTTAACTGAAAGATGTTTTGATAGACAAAAGGTAATATGTAATAATATTAAAAAGGATAGTCCAAACCTTGTACATTATCTGGATTTTGTGATTCTGGATCATAATTCAAGATAATTTTTCTGCAGATGCTAGATTTTAAGGATTCTACATGTTTCCAAGCCTCCTCTTCTTCTGGAGTTACACTTGCACTGAGCAAGTGGCTTATGCTGCACAAAACATTATTTAATAGAACTCCCCAGTGCTGAAGTCAGTAAACTAGTGTTTGGGTGACCTACATTATTCCCCTTGGGGAAGACAATGGTCCTATTAAGTTTTTAATATATTTCCCCTCTTGGTTCTTTCACCCATGGAGATTTTTAGACTTCTGGTATGTATCTTCAGGCGGATACAGAGTTAAAAACAGTATTGCTCCTAAGGCTGCAAATTGCCTTTGGTATGAAAGAGCAAAATCCATCAAGAATCCATTCATTAGGGAGATTTCCAGTATACAGTTATGTTGATTTCATATAGATTCTCAAAACCTCTAAGAAAAGTTCCAATTTCCTATCCTAAGTTACTTTGATATGTAATCTAGAGTTAAAACTTCCAAATCAATGCTTAAAAATAATCTCATGTCAAATTTTCTAGAACAGAAGCAGTATTGAGATCTTTCATAATTTGGGAGGTGCATTAAAAATGATTAATAGTCTGCAATCAATAAATCATTTATTTTTAAGAATTTATTCAAGTCTACTATTGCAATTTACAGAATGACTTTGTGGTAGAAACAAGTTTGGTTGGAACTGTGATGAATGGACTGTCTCATCTTCATGGGTGTACTGATCGTGAACAGTTTATCATTAACTTGCTACGTGGTCTTGGTGGCAATCTCAACATGAAATCACGACAAGAATTTGCAAAGGAGGTAATATTTTTCAGAAAGTTTATTTAAAATTTTTCAGTATGTGTAGTAAGAACAGTGGTTTGCTGTCTTTTGACAATGCGAATTTACAATAATAGAATATCTGTACTCTAATTTTTTGCACTCTGTGTTGAGGAAAGGAAAACAGCTTAGAAGCAAATGAATGTTTAATGTGTCACTAATGTGAAGGAGTTATTCTTATGATAATTATTAAGTAGCCTGCCGAATGTGAAAAAGTTTATAAAAAACTTTGCTAAATACAGTTTATGTTGTTTGTATTATGTAAAAGTACTATATGGAAAAGTAGTATGTTACTGTTTCGTTAAGGGCTTAACTGGGAAGCATATGCGTAACATGACTGAATTTTCAAAGGCAGCCTTAAAAGTAGCAAATCAAAGGATTACATGTTTGATTTTACGAAGTATTCTTTGGACATTCTTTAGATTGAAATTGTTTTTGTCATTAAGAGTATGGGTTTAATAGAAGCTTTATTTTTATTCTTTTCAAAGATATTCAGTTGGGCACAAGAATCTCCACCAGATCCAAGGAAGCCCCTGGACACATATTATAACACTGACACTGGACAGCTAATGCTGTATCAGCTGAAAAAACCCGAAAATCTCACAGCTGATGACTTCAGTAATCTCCAAACACTTCCTGTCATCCAAACTCCTGACATGCAGAGAAGTTTAGATTACTTTAGACCTTGGCTAGACTTCAACAATAAGCAGCCATTTCTTCTTGTGGGCCCTGAAGGATGTGGAAAGGGGTAAAAAATATTTCCTATTTTAAGGAAAATATACCTCTGGCTACTTGTCAAAGTTTTAAATATTTTGATATGTTTTATGATATATATGGTTTTATCCTATGACTTTCTGCTAGAGTATCACTTGTTTAAGTTACTAATGAAACAAAGCTTTTCTGGTGGCAAACAGGTAAATTCTTATGAATATTCACAGGGAAGCCTCAGGCTGCCACTATACATTTAATTCATATGAATGAGGCTTTTAGATATGAAACAGGACCTTTGGAAAACCTGTGCTGTCTCATCTAAACAAGCACTAGATGCTTGTGTGCTGGCAACCAAATTTAGCTCATTCTATTACCTGTCTTAGGTTCTTCATTTAGATAGGATGGATTACCATATACAAGGTATTTAGGTTAGGTGTTTGTTTTGTATAACTGTAATACTACTCTTACATTAGATTTCTTGCATAGAAAATACAATTTTAAAGGCAAGAATTCAGCAATCATGCATTACCTATAACATCAATACAGTATATAGTATATACATATACTATATATAGTATATGTATTTTAATTAAAAAACTATGTATATATATAGTAACTTTGAATAAGAAGTATTTTACTACATTTATATATTACTTATGCATCTATCTATCTATACATTTATTTTTTTAGGATGCTGCTTCATTATGCATTTTCTCAACTCCGATCCACTCAGATTGCTACTATTCACTGTAGTGCACAAACCACTTCTCAGCATCTTCTACAAAAGCTAAGTCAAACTTGCATTGTAATCAGTACAAACATTGGACGAGTATACAGACCAAAGGACTGTGAAAGGCTTGTTTTATACTTGAAGGACATCAATCTACCCAAACCTGATAAATGGGGAACAAGCACTCTCGTGGCTTTTCTGCAGCAGGTATAAAGAGACAAGTATACTTGAAATAAATAAATAGTTCAGTGTATGTAGTAAATACCTATACACATTGTTTTCAGGGTTAACATCCTGCATCTGTGTTGACATTAGTTGTGTTTGTACTTTGATAGAATATGTAAGTGTCAGCTAAAAGTAAGATACCATTTTATATGGCTTATTTGCATAAGTAATAAAGGCAGTGCTCACCTCAGTGATTTATACTGCAGTAGGCATATAAATGACAAGAAAATAATCAGAAATAGTCAACCTGGATTCACCAAGGGCAAGCCATGCTTGACCAACTTGATTGATAAACTTCTGTGATGAAATGACATATCTGGTAGATGAGGGGAAAGCAGTGTATGTGGTCTGCCTGGCCTCCTCTAAGGCTATTGGTGCTGTCCCCCAGAATATCCTCACAGAAAAGCTGCTGGATAAGCATATAGTGAAGGGGACTGAAAACTGGCTGAAAAGCCAGGCCCAGAGGATGGTGATCAGGGACCCCAAGTCTAGTTGGAAACTAGTACTTGTTTAACATCCTTAATGCTCTGGACAATGTAGCAGTACCCTCAGCAAGCTTGCAGCTGACACCAGACTGGGAGGAGCAGTATGTCTCTGACAATTACAAAAGCAGTAATGATGGTATACATCTCACTAATATTTTAAAATGTATTTTGTGTGATGCTCTGTTGTCTTTCTTTAAACGAAATGTTTAATCATTGAAGGTTCTTACATATCAAGGATTTTATGATGAAAACCTGGAATGGGTTGGTATAGAAAACATCCAAATTGTGGCTTCCATGTCTGCTGGAGGAACATTAGGAAGACATAAACTTACCTCCCGATTTACTTCTATTGTTCGTCTTTGTGCAATTGAGTAAGTATGAGGAAATCAGTTTTACTTTCAGAACTCGGTTTTGACCCTTGTTTGTAGGGCCCTTACTCAGTTTAGTCTTTGTGAAGATGTGGCTAATCTAGTCTTTCACCTTTCCTGATATTTTAGGATGTTCAGATTTGGTGCTGTTTTCAGTGCCTCTTGGCACTACAAACCATCCAAGGAGCGTTCTGTAGCTACCGGGTGATAGCGAAGTGTTTGAAATGTTTTATATTGGATGATTTTGCTTACAGTAAACTACTTTCTGCAGCTTTATATTAAGGTGATGTTTGTTTACAAAATTAGGGAAATTGAAGTACGTTTGTTTTTACATTTACAGATGTATTTAGAAAATTTCTGAGCATGGCCTATTGCAATAAAATGGTTATTTAGCTTTGCTGCTAGACAGAAGCGATATTCAGAATTTTCTGTAATTGCATATATAATTTTGAATCTTTTTAATTAAAAAATAAATGATCACAGTTGGTAATGATTACTTTTTTTTCCTTTATAGCTATCCAGAAAGGGACCAACTGCAATCTATTTATAGTGCCTACCTGGAACCTGTACTACAGAAAAACCTAAAGAATCACCCTGTTTGGGGTTCTTTACCAAAAATACATCAGCTAGCAGGATCTATGGTTCAAATATACGAACAAGTACGGAAATTTAAAATCTTTTTTCAAGGAGACAGAATTAATTTAAATAAAAAGAAAGAGCTTTTGATATTAACAGGGGAATTTTGTTGTTTATCTGTATTAGAATCCAAGTTTAAATCTTTTTCATGATGCTGATACCTGTTAGAGAGCTACTTATTTGCAGAGAATCCTAGGTATTAGAGGCAAACTGAGTAAGCAGTAGGTGTTCATGCTTTCCCAGAGATTTATTATATGATTATGTCAGCTGTTTTAACCCATCTGTGCTTTCTGTTCCTAATTCGTAAAATGTGCAGAGTAGTGTTTTCTGACTTAGTGTACAAGGAGACAGTGTACTTCAGAGATTGTTATGTGCTCAGATGATATAGATGCTGTTTTGAGTAGAAAAGGGAGAATCCTTTCCCCACATCAAGGGCTACCTATTAAGATTTTACACTGTTAAAAATAGGTGTTTAGACACACAAGTTCATTTTATCCTCCCATTTAAAATTTTACAGACTTCTATGTAGTGAAGCACTTACTTGCTTTTCTAATCATATACATAGCCGTGCTCTGGTAGGTACTGTGCTTAGTGCTTACTGGATGTTCCAAGACTGAATGCACGTCCCCATCTAGACAGAACCATGATAAAAAACTGATCTTTATGACTGGAATGACTGGGATGTGGGTATAGTCACTGGCTAGCATGCACCAGTTAGTAGGATTTTTATATGATAATATCAACGTAGTCTAAGAAGTCTAAGTTCAAATCACACTATAGCCAAATAAGTGGTGAAAGCAGTTATTCAGTGAATTAAAAATATTGTTGTAAATTCAAATATCCCTCTGGGTCAAGAATTAGTATTTCTGTAAGAAATCTTTTGTGGTGAGTAGGTGCTTTATTTATTAATTTTTTAAATTACACTTTGATATTTCCTTTACATTTTATGTTTAGAGTTGTTTTTTAAAAAAGTGTTTTTTTCTAAAAATACTGAACTAACAGTCCTAGGTGACGTGTGCAGATGTTTGCAGCAAAAAAGGTAGAGAAGAAATGCTCCAATAATGCGAAAATACTTTGTGGTCTGTAAACAAGATATAAACAATTTCTGTACTTCTCAATAAAATGTCTAAATATGTATACCAAATAGAAAACCAATTTATCTGGTATTTTAGAAAAAACAAAAGCTACATTTACATGTGCTTTACATTTTAAAGCATGACTTTTTTTCCCCTCTTGAATTCCATTTTTAGGTTCGAGCGAAATTCACAGTTGATGATCACAGTCATTACCTTTTTACACCATGTATCCTTACTCAGTGGGTTCTTGGTTTATTCAGATATGATTTAACAGATGGTAAGTCACTTACCACTTTTTTGCTTTTGATGGATAAAGCAATTCTAAAATGTCCTAAATTGCTATAGGTGTCAGTCTTACTGATTCCATATGCAAGTTTTTCACCTCTGGCACTGTTACAAAACTCTGAAGTATTGGTTACTCAACAGAGGAAAATCTTGCCCAAGAGTTCATTACATAGCATACAGTAAGCAAGTTTAGAAACTCCAATGATCCTTTAAAATATGTGACCTATTTATAGATTTACTACAGATTTACAGATTTACATGTTTACTAAAATGTGTGACCTATTTACAGATGAAGTAGGCTAGTAGGTTGGGACTGCATTCTCTATTATGGGAACCCGAAGTGCGTCCCCTATAGAATATCACTTACTCATCTCACTTTCACTCTTACTTTTGTCAAGAATACTGAAGCTTTCTTATTTTCTAGTGGCATTTCATAATACAGACTGTTTTGGGTATTCATTGTTATTTTAGTCTTATCATTCTTCCCATTTGAAAGTGTCTCCTGGATTTTCTTGTTTTCATGGCCTGGTATTTTGTCTTTTAATTTTTACTTTGTGTGCAACACCTTGTTCATTTTCACTAGAATGCTAATACTAAAATAGAGAACCTGTTTTAATAGAATATTAAAGTTTAATTTTATATTGCAATGATCCATAAAGGTGTTATTAAAAAGTATTTAATAATGTTTTATTTTTCTCTTATTTCTTCCTTACTGATGCTTTTCTGATGGTATGTAATTTCACTTACTTATTTTCAATCTCGTATTTTAAAATGGGAAATTTGATAAATCTAAAATTTATTATAAATATCTAAAGTAAAATATCTCCTTAAAAATTGTAGGACCATCAATACAAACTGCAGACTATGTATTGGAAATTGTTGCTTACGAAGCACATCGTTTGTTCCGTGACAAAATTGTTGGCATGAAAGAACTTCATGTATTTGATAATATTTTGATCAAAGTGTTCCAAGGTGATTGGGGCTCAGATGTTCTGGACAGTATGGCAGGTAAATATTTGAGGCATGCTACACAGAACTGAAATATTTGTTCAGGAACTGCCTAGTCAGATCAGTCTTACTGAGTCAGCATATGAGCTGAGCACCTAAACTTTTGAGTGTTTCTTTTTATTTTCACAGATATCTTCTATGTGACTTGGGGAGCTTCTCAAGAGGCATTCATTGCACCAGGACAGGCACTGCCACCCCATGGGAGGGCACTGGGCAGATTAAACTCAACAGACTTGAAAGATGTCATTCAAAAAGTGAGAAAAGAATGAAGAATACACAGAGGAAGGATTTACAGAAATTATTCTAAACATTTTTTGCAGGACATAATATGCAAGACCAGGTTTAGGATGGGGGCTCTGCTGCTTGTTTGAGGAATCAACTTTTGCATTTGATCAAGTGAAGGAAGTGTTTGTGGAGCTGTGTGTATGTAGGATGTATCAAGCAGCAAGGTTATATCAGTGGAAGGGCATCAGTTGCTTTTACTGGTGATTTACAATGGTTTAATGAACATTTTGAGAAACACTGATGTCCGTATCTGTTCGTGCATTGTTTGAATACGAGTGTTTTCTTTGATGCTTGCTCTCTGAATTTGTAATTTGCTAACATAGTCTTTATTCGAAGAAATACAAATAGATTGGTTGGAGATTTGGCATGCTTTTGAAGTACAAAAAATGAGCTTCATGAGGAAATGCAAAGATGTTAACTCTGCTAGGCTGACTCATTTTCACGATGAGAGCTTTGAGATCATCTCATCTTAGTGGCAATGTCTGATGGGCTGCTAGGTGGGAAACTGCTCCCTCTCCATTACCAGCTTGCAGCAGACCAGTGGACTTCATGGGAAACAATGACGTTCATTGGTTTCACTAAACAGAGAGTTGTTTTGGTTTGTTTTGTTTTTTAACTACATAATTACATTGGGCTTCCAAGATGAAGTTTTATTAAGTATAACAAGGCCAGAATTTAATTTTAGGATCTGTTATTATGTGTGTTTCACTAGGAGATTAAGTAATCTGCAGTTAGGCTGCAATTCACTGCCTAGAACGTTACATACTTATCTGTAGTTAGAGGCAGAGCATAGACTTTGTTCTGGTCCATTATTAATTTTGTTCTGGTCCATTATTAAATTTTTATTAATTCCATGGTAGATTTTTATTTCTATATATCAAAGATTTCTAGGGTATCTTGGTGCTGGGAGTAGTAAGATCTGTTTAGTACTGATAAAGTGTATTTGAGGTATCTGAATTCTGTCACATAGTTTATCTGTAATGAATACCAACGTGGTCTCTTAAGCTTCTAAGCTCTTCTTTTCTAAGCATTTATGTGTTGAATACTTTCACATCTTACTGCTTTTATCTGTTATCAGTGAACACATTTCTTTTTTTCTTTGTTTTTTTTTCTTTGTTTTTTCTTTTTTCTTTTTTTTTTTTTTTTTTTTAAATAGGGAATTATTCATTATGGGCGAGACAAAAAAGAGATAGAGATTTTACTGTTCCAAGAAGTCCTCAGTTATGTGTCTAAAGTGGACAGAGTGCTAAGTTTTCCTGGAGGATCACTTCTTTTGGCAGGACGAAGTGGTGTGGGTCGTCGAACAGTTACCTCTTTAGTCAGCCATATGCATGGAGCTGTTCTCATTACTCCCAAAATTTCCAGAGGTTATGAGCTGAAGCAGTTCAAAAATGATCTTAAATATGTAAGTCTCTCAGTATCTTCCATTTTGTGCCCTTGTAGATGAGTACTTAAAAAAAAAAGAATATGAGAATTTAGAAGGACACAAAAGTGTTGTGTGCATAGATACTTTAAGAAAAGCAAAATATTAACAGGGTAAGTGAAACAGGTAGATTCTTAAAAGCTCTCAGGGTCTAGGTGTGTATAGTGCTCTTCATCATATAAAATTACCTGAAACTACTTTTTTGAATACCAGAGCTGTTTTAATGGGTGTTGTGGACTTTTTAAATTCAAAGTTTATGTGAATATTGGTAAGGGTTTTTTCATGGGTATATTTTCATATTTGTATATACTTTTTTTTTCTGTCTCTACCCTGGTCTGCCAGTAAATAGGATAACAGCTGAATCAAGTAAAATTTTATTGACTGATGAAAGCGTACTTGTTATTTTAAAACAAATGCAGACCTTGAATCAGGAGTTTCCCAGTACCTTCAGCAATGCTAATGAAAATTCTAGAGCTAAGCCCACACAAAGAAGTGTTACAAGTCTAGTAGAGTCACATCTGGAATATAAATACACTCTAAGGAAGAAGGTTTTAATTATTTTTTTATTACCAAACTGTTACATCTAGGAAGAATGTTCTTTATATTTTTTATCTCATATAACTGAATCACCTAGTAATATTTTATAAATATATAATAAAGTAGATGCTGTGGAGAAGATAAGGATGTAGTGTACAATGAAGAAAAGTTTCATATATATATATATATATATATATATATATATATATATATGTGTGTGTGTGTGTGTGTGTGTGTCTTCCATATACTGAAATTTAAATGTCTTCCCTGCTTCTAGGTGATGGAGCTTGCTGGCATTGAAGCCCAGCAGGTGGTATTGCTGCTTGAAGACTATCAATTTGTTCATTCCACGTTCCTTGAGATGATCAACAGTTTACTATCTTCAGGTGGGACAAGCCCAGAAAAATTATGGGAATACTTTACTACCCAGAGGTGGCTCAATAAGGCAGAATTAGATCATGTTTTCTAACTTGATGTCCACACCAGAACTGATGGTTAGCATTCTACATTGTTTTAGCTGGTTTGCTTGTACCCTGAAAGTATGGGTGCTTTCTATTCTTTAAAGTTGCAAATTAAAAACTTACCTCAAAGGAGTTTTTTACAATGGTGTTACAACAAAATAGTAATGTATTCTACTCTACAGCTTCCCTTTTCTGATAAAATTGAGAGCTTTCCCCAGTGTCTTACTAGATCGTGTAATTCAAATGAATTCATTTCATTTATTCAAATGAACACCATGAAAGCTCACTTTTCTGAAAGTAATTAGATGATGAATAATAATAACAAAATAAATTAATAATCCTATGAGAAATCATAAAAACAAACAAAAAATTAATTTATTTTGTTATCTAGTGTTGTTCCCTGATCAGGGAGAAAACTGGAGCTCACTAAACTAGCTCACTAAATTTTTTTGTAACTGCAGTAATTTAAGAGCTGATTGCTAAGAGCACCAGGTTTTCTTGTCTCCCAGGTGCTAGTCTAAGTCTTCTTACAGCACCAGATTCTTGTTATTGATTGTCAAAACTCACATGTTTTTGTTTTCTTGTGTATGATAAAGTCCGGTTTGATTTGTGTGCTGTATTGGGTCACTGTCTTTGGGTAGATTTGAATGAGTTTTTGAAATACAGTTCAGTAATATAAACAAGTTAGGCAGTTTAAATTAAATGGAATCCATATATTGTAGTTTGTTGTTTCCGTGATATCATGAAAAGAATGATGAAGGATATGGGATGATGCTCATAAAAGTGTGGAGGTGAATTCTGCCATATTCAAATTCTCTATACAGAGGATTCAAGAGAATCCTTCAAAAGATTTTGAAGAACTACAGTGTATTTGATCTGACATTTTAAATTCATTCATGTAATAGGAGAAGTTCCTGGACTATATAAAACAGAAGAATTAGAACCATTACTCTCTCCTCTGAAGGATCAAGCTTCACAAGATGGATTTACAGGACCAGTGTTCAACTATTTCACCTACCGTAAGTGAACAAAATCATAACATATAATTTATTACAAAATTAAAACAAGGTTATAATTATGGACAAATAATTTCTAAGCTGATCCTTATTTTGTATACATTTTATACTTTCAGTTAGTTATTAAAACCAGGCAGGAATGATTACAGTGATACTTGAGGACACGGAATCCTCAATTTAAAATTCATTCTTCTCTCAGAAATTTTGTAGCTATGAATATTCTACAAATCTGTTGTGAAATCTGTGCTGTTGAAAGTAATGAGAAGGAAAAGAGGTTTTGTCCCCATCATTTTTTGGTTTATTAAAGCATATATATCTAGTAACAGTTTTCTTCTGTTTGCCCATTGCAACTACAAATGACTTGATTCTAAGTAATTGTAAGCACATTTTCAGATAGTTTTCTTCATGATTGTGAATAATTATTATTATGAAATATATTCATATTTCTTCATTATTTGGAGCAACAAAAAGATTAAGTAGTTTATAAATAAAAGGAAGAACGTGACTGAAAGAATACAGATGTTGGCAGCCATAACTGAGGGCTCTGGAATTGCTTCTAATTGATTCTGTTGGTCTTCATTGATTAAAATGAGAATGAGAACTACTGGTGTCTATTTAAATACTATCAGCACTTCTAAATTTAAAAAAATTACACTAATATGCACAACGAGAATTCATGATATCAAAATAATTTTTTCTGTTTATAAATATTCCTGCCCTAGCACTATGTGCAGTATAATACTATTTTTTTTTCAGAAATGACCTTGTGATAAGTATATGAAGGACAGTAAATTATGTTGAATTTGCACTACATCTGCCATCATGTAGTCAGATCATTGTTTGCTAAATATTGAATATGTTGCACTTTCCTAGGGATCCAACAAAATCTCCATGTTGTCTTGATCATGGATTCTACCAATTTAAATTTCACAATAAACTGTGAAAGTAATCCAGCACTCTACAAGAAATGTCAGGTTTTGTGGATGGAAACCTGGTCAGAAAGCAGTATGAAAAAGGTAAATTTTATTGATTAAAAACTGTGACCTTTTTGAATTAGTATCTCCAAAAATAACTGAGCCTTGGTTAGTAAGAGCAAAATATTTAAAGTTGTGAAGGAATAATTGTTATTGTGTGTATTTAATTAATTTGTGCAGTCCTACAAATAAAGAAAATTCTGTAGCACAGTGTAGTAATATCAGCATTGTTACTTTACTAGTAGCATCATGTTTCATTCTCTCTAAGGGCTGACAAACAAAATGCTGACAACTCTGACTCTAATCAAGCACACCATTTAAGAACAAAATACAAATAGACTGCAAGCAAGCAAAATGTTCAAGCCAATTATGCTTGAGGAAACGGAGTCAAGTGTGGTTTTTTAGGATCAAAATCTGCTTATTTTAGGATGTTCATAGTGTATCTTTAAGAAAGATATATATTACTTCTTTGTGTTAAGAGATTGCCAAATCCAATACCCTGGCAGGGGCAAGGCTGCCACAGCTTCATGGCCCCAACTTGAACTACTGGTGAAGTATTACCAGGTACAACCTCATGTACAGGACATACATAGACAGACTTAAGACTTTCAGATTTCCTGCTGAGTTGTTTATCTTCTTACATCTTTGACCTCTGTGTTATCATAAGAGTCCCCTAAGAATTTGTTGGGTTCTTTTTTGTAGCCATCAAAAGCTCTTCTGCTTGAGAGAGCAGGAGGTTATCAAGTGACAGGGAAAGGCAGAATTGATCTTTTTAATACTATAAATGTTATGTAAATAGCTTATTCTGAATAAAGCTATCATATTCAGTCTTTTCAAATGTGAAACTAGATAGAACTATATATATATATAGTTGGGGTTTTTATTTTAGCTCAAATTTCAGTGTTTCTGATTTTCATACAAAAAAACATGTTCATTTTTTTAGATACCTGAAATGCTTCTGTGTTATTCAGATGAACAAGAAAATACTGGAAAAGCACACAAGGAACTTAAGAGAAAACATTCAGGTAATAATATAGGTGGACCAACTAGCTATGATTATTTATTATTATACAGTTATTCATTCCTGTGTTGGACATAGATAACAGCATAGATCAAGGATGTTTTTTCCAGAGTATTCATAGAATTTGCTGTTATTTGGCAGTCATTTTTCACAAGTTAACATTAGTCTGGAGCATAGAACCTAGTTGATCAAACCCAGTGTCTTCTGTAACTAGCAGTCACTACATATATTCAGTGTTATAAACTAGTTAAGTTACATTTTAGGATTTAGTTTTTGTGCTATCATAAACTTTTATCCTAGGTCATGGTACTTAATCTGTGTCTCAGTACTTCATTCATTTATGTGTAGATATGTTTTACCAGGTTTTTCTTTTGTATGGTAATACAATTGACATTACATTTTCTGCTTCTTTTGATAAACTGTTCAACAAGCTGAAGGACCTGGAATATTCAGAAAAAACTTTTAATCTACCTGTCATCAGAGTAAAGGGAGAAGACAAAACCACATGGACTGGACTTAATTTCTGAAAAAGTCCAACTATTTTAAAATTCATTTTATGTGGAAATAAAATTTCTTTTATGATTAGCCCTGAATAATCTGCAATTGATTTTGCCTTCTATTCCAAACATGAATTAATGATTTTACTTTGAAACTATTTTGGTATGTTTCTTTTGGAGGAATATGTATTTCAAATGAAATTACATGTTGTTTCCCTGAGAGTACTTTGAAAAAAGTGTATTTTGATACATTGAATACCCTTAATTTTTATCTCAAAAAACATATTCTGTTCCTTTTCCTTAGTTATTTGAATGTGAGATAAGAATGAGTATGTTTTTACTTACTTAACAAATTATGTTGTACAGGTGATTCTGATTTTCTGAAGTCATTTCTGACAATTCATGAATCATGTAAAATGTATGGAGCAACACCTAGCAGGTATATGACGTTCCTTCATATATACAGCACCATCAATAACAGTAAAAGAAGAGAGCTAATAAAAAGGCAGAAGCACTTGCAGGTAGGTAATTAAAACATTTTAAAATAAGGCTTTTCAAATTGCTTTCACATTTGGAAGTGCCTTGTGTATTAATGGGCTGTAGCTGCTAACATGTTGTGTGAGGTGTCCTCGGTTGGCATATGGTTTATTCTGTGGTTTCAAGAGAGCACTAATATGAATCTTGATGTACATCTCTCTTCAAATGCCTCAAAGAGTGAAGAGAGGTTTCTTATTTTTTGTTAATATTTTTCCTCTGAGTATGTTTTGTTCTTGAAAGCACTTACAACCCATCTTCTTTCCATCAGTTCAAATCTTGCCTCTGCTTGTATAAATTTTCCTCATGTAGCTCCATATTCCATCCCTTTCTTTATATCTCTATAAGTTTCTGCTTTGTGTGATCCTTCCATCCTAGTTTGACAAGCTGTTATCTTTTACCTCATGTGCTTTTGTGTAGCTTTGGCCCAGATTTGCTGGGCCAGAGTTAAGATTTTCTCTCATTTTGTGTTCTGATTTCATATTCCTTTCCATACATCAGACCTTTATACAGTTCTGTATTTACCTTTCCAGTCCTGCCCTCCCCTCTCATCCCAGTATATTTCTGTAAACACCTGTAAGATCCTTTAGGACAGGTAGTTTTTGTCTTTACCCTTCTCTTGCGCTTTCAGCTCCTTTTCCCAGTGACCCTTGCTGCTGTTCTGAAGCCTCAGTTGCAAAGCTATGTATCTTCTGAAAGCATCCATCAAAATGAAATTATTTCCTTGCTCTCTATTCTACTCTGTTCTCATTCTGCCCGCCAATATTTTCCCACCACTGTAGCAGCCAATTTAATATTTCTGGTTTTAATGATTGAAATAGCTTTTTTATTTATTTAGAAAGTAGCTGCAGTTTGTTTGTGACAAACACTAATTTACTTTTTAAATGCTCTGGCCAAATAAAACTAATAATTTGTGTGAAAATTAGAAATGTGTACCCTAAGTCAAAACATCTTCCACATAATAAATTTTTTTTCAAATGTGTTTTGGAATAAACCTTATATCTGATTACCACAGAGTAAATAATGTAGAGAGTGTGAATTGATAAAAAATGTAATGTTAAGTGTAATTGAGGCTTTGCTTACATACATCTGTGTTCTTTAGAGAATGTATGAATATGTAGAAATGGGATAATTTAGTTTGGTTCAATTTGTTTAGGTAGATTTCCTTTTAGTGAAGATTAATATATATTAAAATTATATAATCAATATACATATGCTATATAAATTACAATACGTATTAATATATAATTATATGGAGTTAATATCAATTAACTGAAACACTATTGAATTAATGAGAAAAAGATTATGTACTAGTTGCTGTTTCATTATAAAGAGAGTTATTTTGAGAACTTTTTGATGTAGTAATGGGTCTTAGAGAAACTCATCTAGAACTACGAAATCTCATTCTTGGGTTGAACAAGACAAAGAAAATGTGAATAATATTAAAAAAATGTGGAACATAGATTAAATATATTAGTCTACATCACTTTTAGTTTGTGCATACTATTTGCAACTATCCTTCATTAAAATCTGTTTCAAATTCATTGCTCAATAACTGCTTCTTGTAAACTTTTGTAGGCTGGTGTTTCAAAGCTTAATGAAGCTAAAGCCCTGGTTGATGAACTGAACAGAAAAGCTGAAGAACAAAGCATTTTACTCAAAACAAAGCAGGATGAGGCTGATGCTGCCCTTCAAGAAATTACAGTGTCTATGCAGGTGCTGTATATAATCACATCAAAGTGAACAAAAAAAAGATGCTTTTCTGGTTTTGGTATACATAGCTGCTTGTGCTTTGTATTCTCATCAAAAGAATACAGGTTACAAAGACTGATGCTTTTACAAGACTTTGCCTAAGGGAGTGCATGAGCCCTGTGGTTTGAATAAATTTGCAATAGAACAGGGGATTATATAATTTAAATAATACTTGAACTGACTGAGTAGGAAGATAGGAGTGCAAGTTTTGCACCTAAGTAGTGTTTACTGCTGTAGTTTAGTCTGAAAGTTCTCCTAGAACTTCATAAATCCAAACTGATGCATTTTATTTTTATTACAGACAGGAAATGTAAACTAAATACTGACAAGTAGCACTATTTTAAGTAACAAATATCAGGAATTAAATTTGTGGGCTACTAGGAAGTGTGTATTTCGTGAGGTCCTTTGTAGTTAACATCAAATAACGCTAAATAATACCTGTATCCATCACTCCTTCAATTTTTCTATTTCATCTCAGAGGTAGACCTTCTGTAGAAGAAATTCCTTTAGTAGCATTTTCTCAATTAAGTAAAATAATTGTGTGGGAAATAGATTTCTGTGTTCATGCTTCTAGGAGTCATAAATGCAGCATAAGCTGTAATGAATGTGCTGTCACTGCAGTGTTTGTTTTGTCACTGGTTTAGTCTTACCACTCTGAACCAAACTTAAATAAAGAAGCTTACTGAAAAGATGTTCTCTATATATGCAGATGACTGCTTTTTCAAATGGTTTGACATTTCAGTGTTTTAAAAGGTGCATTACTTCCCATTTTTATACGTCTACTTTTAGGTGGAATTTTTAATACTTTTAGGCTTTAGCTATCTACTGTATGTGAATTTTAATAATGATGATTGGCTTTGTGTGTTCACTGCTGACCTCAAAGACTTTATTATACCATTTTCTCTGATTTCTGTTTTAAATCTGTGTCTGCTGTTCTCCAGTAGAGTTACAGGTTGTATGGGTAGCACATTCTACACTGTAGGACAAAATAAAAGAGCAGACCAATAGCAATGAAACATGTTAGGTTCACTGACATCAGAAAAATTACAGTAGAATTCTGATTATTTAGATAAGCATCGAGTATAGGTGCCCTCTAACATTTTAATGTCACCTCAGATGTTTAGTTTATGTAAAAGAGAGGGCTCTGATACATACAGACTCATAATCATCTTTCAGAGCAAGGCTTTTGACCTACAACTGAATTCTAAGGTTTTCTTATTCAGAGCTATCATTAATTACCTAGACATGTGCCTGAAATGTCCAATCTAGTTTTATGTAGCTAATGTTTTATGTATTTGAATGTAATCTCTAATGACACACTGGTATATAGCCTGGGTTAAGTGCTTAGAAAGGTAAACATTAATCTCATGTTTTTCTGTGCTTATGTACATCTGTTACCCTCTCCTGCAAGCTCAGCTTGACAGTTGCTGGTTATAATAATGGATCACATACTGGAAAAAATTTAGTCTGGGATTTGTTGTCTTTTACTTTTTAGGTGAGCTAAGCATAGCTTATTAGTGTTTGATTTTTTGCATCTATCCTTAAATACTTGATTTTTAGCTGATATTGGTAACCTCTGTTTTTTTCTTATATTTGAGTTTTTTTAAAATTTATTTTATTTTTTTTAACTTTGGGGTATATAAGGTTCATTTATTGCAATTTTGTATACTAGGCATTTATTGCTGTACTGAAGTGAGTCCTCAAGATGGGTAATAGCTAAGGTCTGCTGTATGGTAGGCACAGTATAAATCCAGGAGAATAAAAAGATAACATATATGTAGTACACAATAGGTATCCTTACAGACAGATGGGTGCAAATTTACAAGTGAATAATAGATTAGTATTTTTAGGCTAACAGGCTTTAGTTCCAGCACAACTGCTGCTTCTGTAAACATTATAGAAAAGGGAAGTTTAGTGGTGTCATGAAAGAAATAGAAATGGGAGCAGCTACAAAGACAATAGCAGGAAGATATTACTTTGAAATGCAGTAAGAATCTTACAGAGGCTGTCACTCTTTATCTGTTTGGAGAGGGACTGACATCTGAATAAGGAATGGGAAATGAGAACAAAGGTGAAAAAAAGATCATAATGACCCTCAAAAATAGAGGTACAGTTCTCATCTCTCATCAAGACAGGGAAGGAGACACAGGAAAACATAAGATGCTTATTCCATATAATTTAGCTACCTATTCGATATGTCTAGTATCAAATATTCTCAGATATTTTGTGGTAATTGGAATCGTGTAAATTGTGACTGTTCGTAAGGCTAAAATAAATAGGAGATCTAAAGTAATAAAATATGGAAATTTGAAAACTAACATTATTTTCTTCACAGAATGCTAGTGAGCAAAAAACAGAAATGGAAAAATTAAAACACCGGATAGCAGAAGAAGCTGCAGAAATAGAAGAAAGAAAAAGAAAAATTGAAAATGAACTAAAAGAGGTTCAGGTGAGAGCTGATAAGAAAAAGTAATATTTCACAGTCTGATTTTATTTAATCTACTCAAGTCCTGCCATGCAAAATGGTTCTGCAGAAATATCCCTGCATTTCTTAAATTTTGCTCTAAATTAATTTGATATTAAAACTTTTATGCCTTAGAAAACGGTATTCTGTTTGCTAGTTTTGGGCTGTCATTTTGGCATTTGTTTTCTATTCGTTCTTAACTACAGAATTTTCAGGCCAAATCTCACTTCCAGCTGGTGTTTTTTTGTGCTGAGTCTACAGCTGAGTTTTGCAGATTTTATGGAATGTTTTTCAACTAACTTTTCTTGTAGATAAACTACATCACTACACTGTGGTCAGGCTGGTAATATTATGGTCTTGCTACTTTCCACTGAATTACAATATTTAATTAGAAATAATTTCCAATTGCTGTTAAATTCTTAAAATTATATATTCTAATGACATTATAGCTAACTACAAGAGACCTTACAGCCATTAAGCATGTCATAGTTTAATGCTGGGCCAGCTATCAACCAAATGTCAGATGCTTTCTATTAATTCCCCTTTCTGATAAAGAAAGGAAAGAGACTCATGGGTTGGAAACTGAACTACACAGCTTTAATGAAACAGTAAGAAAAAAAATATTAAATACACACAAATATAGAGGAAAATGGTAACATGTTCCTCCCATCTCCCCCAATAACACATCACTCCCAAGGCTGCAGGGCAGTCCTGGGAAAGTCCAGGCTGGACTCCTGGAGTCAGCAGCAGTCGGGAGCTGGAGACAGGAACGCAGGGATTCAGGCTGGCACAGATCAGGACCACAGGCAGACAAATGGACAGAATCCTCCCAGGGTGCTGAAGCAAACAGGGACAGGTGAAAAAGGGGAAGAAGGGTAAGAAGGGGATTGACCCTTGAGTATTGAGTATATATATTGAGTATATTCTTTGTACTCAGTGTGACCCGGATAGGATGGAATATTCTGGTCTACTTTGGTCATTTATCATGTCTGCTCCTCCCTTAAGAAGGGCTACAGGTGTGACCTCTTTACTCCCTTTCTCTTTCTGGGGCACAAGATGTTCCTCAGAGCTGAGCAGTGGCCTTGGTTCTGCAGACCATTCTCCAGCTGTAACTATAAACATCGAGTTTTATCAGTCCTAGAAGCAGACACTGACTGAGAAGCTTGCTGTTAATTTCAGCAAGTGCAGCTATTTACAAGAAACTTAGCTGAAAGCAAAATTACAAGACAGAAAATAAACTATCCTGGCCCAAACCAGGAATAAACAGTTTTTTTCCAGGGTATGTGTGTTTAGTCATTGCTTTTACTCTTTACTTTTCATCCTATTCATTTCAAAATTGTACTAAAGAATAAGGGAAAAATACAGCAACCTAATTTCTTTCTTTTTCAGTATCATAGGTACCAAGGAATTACAACCTTATATTTAAAGTAACACAAAACAGTGACATAGGTTAGGGTAACAATGACAAAGATTAGGGTAAATGCTTTTCTGAGGTCTTGGAGAAATTTGAAGGATGTGCAGTGTGTACAGTCTTTAATAAAAATCTTTAACTTTCTTTTGTTTTTTTATAATATTGTTACTTTATTGATATGGGCAAGGGCTGCCAGGTTTTGTGTAGCTCTTGAAAATAGAAAGCTTTTGTGACCTCTACTACATATATTTACAGAGATATCATCAGATATGTCTAGAAATAGTAATTAGCATCATTATTAAAACATACTTGTATCATAATGAACATTTAAGCAATGGAAGAGCAAACAAACATGATTGAAACTAATGTTTATATAATGCTTATGAATGACAGCACTGAATAAAAAGAAAGGAAATGTTAGGATTATATTGTGCTGCTTATAGAGAAATATATTTATGACCACATGGCAATTTTTAAATAACTTGTGTGATTGAATATGCATCAATCACAGTTGGCTAGGTAATAAAATATGCAAAAATAAAAGAAATTTTATGAGAACTGAAATGGCAAGTGTTCAATTTCTAGTATTCTATCTAGTATCCTGTTGCTCTCTAGTATCCTATCTAGTATACTGTCTCTCTCCACACCTGTCTGAAAGTGATAGTGAGGTGCATGTTGTCTTTTTACTCCAGTAATAACAGGACTAGAGGGAATGGCCTGAAGTTGTGCCAGAGGAGGTTTAAACTAGGTATTGGGAACATGTTCTTTACTGAAGGAGTAATCAGACAAGCAATGGAACTGGCTGCCCTGAGAGGTGGTGGAGTCACCATCCCTGCAGGTGTTCAGAAGCCATGTAGATGTGGCACTTCAGGGTATTTTACTAGTGAGCATGGTGGTTTTTTTCTGGGTTGACAGTTGGACTCCATGATCTCAGAGATATTCTCCATCCATGACAATTCTGTGTGATTCTGTGTGTGATTCTTACCTCCTTTTTTAATGTGTTTTTGTCTTTTAAGCCACTGGTTAATGAAGCTAAATTAGCAGTTGGAGATATAAAGCCAGAGTCTTTGTCAGAAATTCGGTCACTACGGATGCCCCCTGACATAATCAGAGACATACTGGAAGGAGTTTTAAGGCTGATGGGGATTTTTGATACATCATGGGTGAGCATGAAGAGGTGAGGATTTTATTTAAGCTTTAAATTTGAATAGTAATTCACAATATGAAATACCTTCTACTATATTCAGGAATAACATGTATGCAGCATTCTTGGGCTTAATGGGGAAATAACCTCTTTATCATTATTTCTTCTTTACTTAGTTATTTGATTATTTTTTTTTCAGCTTCTTGGCCAAAAGAGGTGTGAGAGAGGATATAGCAACTTTTGATGCTCGTAATATTCCAAAAGAAATAAGAGAGAGTGTTGAAGAACTTCTTTCTAAAAACAGATCATCTTTTGATCCAAAGGTAATTCTAGAAAAAGGTGTGATTGCCTGACTTGCCAACATAATTTTTAGAATCAACTTAAATTAGAAAAAAAATTGATTAATTTTGCTTACAGAGTTTGTCAGTATAAAGAGACAAAAGTGTAGCAGAGATTACTGTTGTGTACTGCACCTAACTGAGAATTTTAGTAATGACTAAGGAGCAGAGGGTTGAGAAGTCGTTATAGAGTCAAGTTCTCTGAGATTTTTGTCTGGTATAATTTAGAACTCAGGGCAAGGAACTGTACCTGGCTCCTGGCATCCTCGTCGCAGTATGAGTCTTAACAGTACAGTTAATTCAAAGAAGAGGGACTAATGATGATTAAATATATGCATGATCTGACAGAACACTGGCACAGTCTGCCCAGTGTGGTTGTGGATTCTCCTTCTCTGGAGACATTCAAAACCCACCTCATTGTGTTCCTGTGGGACCTACTTTGGGTGATTCTGCCCTTACAGAGGGATGTGCTTAGATGATCTTTCAAAGTCTCTTCCAACCCCTAACAATCTGTGATTCTGTGATTTGGCAGTAGCTATAAAAAGGAATTCTTAAATATTAGCTCTTTATTTTTAAAAGGAAAGTTGTGGATTCCTGAGAAGGAACACACTGATAAATTATGCATTAATTAATGTCTGTTGACAACATGGACAGTGGAATTGAGTGCATCCTCAGCAAGCTTGAAGCTGTGTGGTATGGTCAACACTCTGGAAGGAAAGGAGGCCATCCAAAGAGACCTTGACAGGCTAGAAAGGTTTTCCCGTTCCAGCCTCATGAAGTTCAATATGGCCAAGTTCAAGGACCTTCACATGTGTTGGGGTAATCCCAAGCAGAAATACAGGTTGGATGGAGAATGGATTGAGAACAGCTCTAAGGAGAAGGGGATGTTAGTAGATGAGAAGTTCAACATGAGCTGTATCCTGAGCTGCAGAAAAGAACCTTGACCAGGAGGTCAAAGGAGGTGATTCTCCTTCTCCACTCAGCACTTGTGAGACCCCACGTAGCCCCCAACGTGCGAAGGACATGGAACTGTTGGAGCGAGTCAAGAGGAGGGCCACAAAGATGATCCAAGGGCTTGGTCACATCTCCTATGCAGACAGAGTTGGGGTTGTTCAGCCTGGAGAAGGCTCTGGGGAGACCTTATAGCAGCCTTCCAGTTCCTGAATGGGGCCTACAGTGAAGCTGGGGAGACTTTTTACCAGATCATGTAGTGATAAGACAAGGGGTAATGGTTTTAAACAGAAAGACCATAGATGTAGATTAGATATTAGGAGGAAATTCTTTACTGTGCAGGTGGGAGATGCTTGCACAGGTTGCCCAGAGAAACTGTGGATGCCCCATCCCTGGCAGTGTTCAAGGGCAGGTTGAGTAAGGCTTTGGCAACACAGACTATTGGGATGTCCCTGTCCATAGCAGGAAGGTTGGAACTGTTTGATTTTTAAAGTGCCTTCTAACACAAACCCTTCTGTGATTCTGTATGAATTTCAGCCTCCTAACTTTGGTGAAGCTACATAGTTTTAAAGATACCCATTATTAATTATTTTCTAAAGATTGATGGCCTACAGTTAGTAACAATTTAAAGGCTTAATTCAGTGGACTACTTGGCTAATTTGCATATTTAAGTTGATATCTTGTAAATATGTTGCAGGCTTTTACTCTGTATGTATCTCACCTAGGTTATACTTCAAGGACTTTAATTTCCTGATTTTTTTCAGAATGCTAAGCGAGCCAGTGCTGCAGCTGCTCCATTAGCAGCTTGGGTGAATGCCAATGTCCAGTATTCCCATGTGCTAGAAAGAATACAGCCTTTGGAAAAAGAAAAGGCTGGTTTGGAAGCGTAAGTTACACATTTATATATAAAAAGTTCATAATTCCAACTGTGGTGAAACTAAAGCCGTAAAATAGGAATTAAAAATTTATCAAAACCAAAAGATATTAGGAATTGTACCTCATCTATAAGTAATAAAAACATTCGTGCTGTGACAGATAAACCAAATGTGCAATATATCATTTTTCCTGGAAACTATCCCTTGGGTGGTTTTTTGGCAAATCATATTACCTGTCTTGGGAGAAATGTGTAAGGGAGCAATAAACATCACAGATATGCTTAAAATTTATTCTGTCTGTGAAACCCATGCTATTTTATGAGATGTTTAGTTCCTCTTTTTTCAGTCATATACGAAGCTTAACAGTTTTCCTTAGGATCAAAAAATATGACATGGTCTTCCATAACCTATGGAATAACCATCCATAATCTGAGGAATCTATAATCCTTGTTTTGCCAGGTCTTAAAATTCTGTATTGGAATAGTTTATTCTGATCTCAAGAATACATTTGAATGATGTGTATGGTTTTAATTTTTCAAGTTATGTGATCAGTAGTGAAAACTTTCACGTGTGAAAATTTTTGTGTGAAATTTTTAAATGAATTTATGTGTGAAATTTTTGCTTATAGAAATCACAAGAAAGAGGTCTTTCTCAAATATATCTAAATTACTTTGTTATATTTACTCTTTTTTTTCCCTTTGAATCCATAGTCTTAAAAAAATGTTATATTTTTGTAGTAATCTCAAGAAAACTCAAGACAGAAAGCAGAAGTTAGAAGATCTTCTAAACTCTGTTGGTCAAAAAGTATCAGAACTGAAAGATAAGTATGTTGGGGTTGTTTCTTTCAAGACGGAAATAAATACTGATGATTTTACAGTATGAAAAATGCAGTGTAACCAATTGTAGCTCCTGGCTCTGTAAGATATTTACATCAGAAGTAGCATGAATAATAACACTATCTATGCAATTGATGATAAATAAATACTAAATTAAAATACAGTTAATTTCTCAGATGAAATGATCCTTACTGGAAGCCTTCAGTGTAGCCATTGTAGATGGCCAATGTTAAGCAGGATGTCTCACCTTTTAAATCTAAGAAGACTCAATGTCTCCTTAGAACTTTGAAAACTACAAGACTTGCACTGATCACAGTGTGAATAAAGGCAGTTCTCTTTCCTTTAGGTTGGCCTGCTTTACTGATTTAGTTTATTAGCTATCTCCTTTTTTCTTAGCACCTCAGCAAGTATAGGACTGACAGCAGCTGTGGTGACACAATGCTTTCTTGAAATTCAGTTTAATCAAAATTTAGTGTTTCTGCTATCTAGTTAGTATAGGAGATACTTTACAGCCTGACATGTGCATATGAGTAGATGTCGTGTTTTGTAGCCTGCTAAAAATAGTAATTGGAGAATTCTTTTCTATCATTAAGGTATATAGTGATGTCTTGTATTAACTATACACTATAATAGTAAAATATATTACACAAAAAAGGTGTATTACAAAATGCATTTATTGTTCTAATGAAATATTAATTAATTACTTATTAAACATTGCAGAGTAATATGTAAGCTTTTTGGGTCACGTTCTTACTTCGTAGTAGTTTACAAAATAGAGTACTGTGCATTCAACTAGGGTAATTTATGTGAATTAGCAATATTCTCATTTAAAGGTTTCATAGATTAAATTTACCAAAATGTTAAAAATGTATAGTATGGCATTGAGCCTACTGTTAACCTGTCTAGATACAGAGCAAAACACAATTACTACAATCAAGTCAGGCTGTTTCAGTAGAAAAAGATTTTCAGACATTACAGTCTGTATTGCAAATGTATTTTTAGATCTCACCTGTACATCTCTCTAAATGTTGATAATTAAGTCTAACAAGGTCATCTGCCAATTAGAAGCAGAAGTTATAAACAAGAACTGTGGTTGCATTCTTCATGAACAGTTATGGAGGAATTAGTTATAAATTCGGTCAGTTAAATTAACTTGAAAATAACTGTCCATAAATGTAGCAGTTCATGATACCAGTTACAAACAGTTGCTGTTTTACAGGTTCCAGAGTAGGACAACAGAAGCAGCAAAACTTGAAGCAGAACTAAGTAAAGCTCAGAAAACATTGAAAGCTGCAGAGGTACTGATAAATCAACTCGATAGGGAACACAAAAGATGGAGCAGCCAGGTTAGTGAAAATTTTCATGAATACATCTTATAGCTGATAATTTAAAAATACAATTTTGAGATTGTTTGGAGAATATGATTTAACTACCCTTTTGCATGTCTTTTAAATGTGTTTTTATTTTACTTATTAGATATAAAGGCTTTTCTTCCTTCTGAAATCTACATTTTCACTGTACAAGTTACATGATGTATATCACACAGTAACAGAATGTGTAAAACCCCTCAGTATTTAATATAGAACAACATTCTTTGGATTTTTCAGTCACAATAATACTGTAATTGATATGATGGCTGGACACGCCAGCAGTTGGACCATCCAGGCCGAGATACAATCCAAAGGGACAGATTTTGGGAAATCATTAAGCAATCAAAGTCAGAAAAAATATCTTGTTATTACACTGATGTTTGCAAGTCAAATGTAGACCCACCCAAAATGTTAGGTTGCTTTTGAAATCTTCACTTGTGTGTCTGAAATTTTTCTGATCATATCATATTTTTCTGAGCATATCTTATTTGCTCATTTGGGAGAAACTGGCAATCCTCTGGTCACACAGGCCCTTCTTCAGTCTGAAGTAGAAAAGAAAATTTCAAGGCACATAGAAGCTGGAAATGGCTGTCACTTCCAGAAAGCAATACCAAGCTTTCTTGCATATCTTAAAATGGAAAAATATCTTCGCTGAGAGACATGGTTCTATCTCTCCATTGACACTGAAAAAAGCCTACACAATTAGACTAAATTCCTGCATTTTGAAGAACAAAAGTTAGGGTTAGATGAGCCCTTCTTCTAGGTTGACCAATATAATGGAAAGAAATGAAAGATCTTCCTTTAAAGGTAGCTTTACAGCTATTACATCTGCTATAGTAAGGTTTTAATATATTAAACCCAGTTTAAATATTCCTTACAGTTTTTCACTTTGGTACATTACCTCTGCCTTTAGAAAGTTCAGGCTGTCTCATAATGGTGTGCTCTAGACCAAAATGCCAGATACATGACAGGAACTCATCCCATATTGGGGACAGTGAAAAAACAGTATTCATCTTCCTGTAAAGTAAAGAGGAAGGGAAAGAGTGCTTTTAAAACATTTATGACAATCATATATTACTGTGATTCACTGTATTTTTTTCTCCAAATTCATGGCATGTAAATTAGTTGAAGATATACAATAAATAAATTTTATTATGTAAGTCTGCAGTGAATAAAATTTTTAAGTGTAGTAGTTAGACACAGTATTTAGCATCTGTATCCATCTTTTAAGTTGTACTGACTGTGGCTGTGACTAGGACCACATATTTGTTATTACAATAACATTGATTACCCAGATCAATAGATTTTTATCGTGGCTAAATTCCCAGAACTCTCTGTCCACATACTAGCCCAGAGTTAAAAAGAACTTTTCCCTAACTTGCTTGTGTGTATTGCTGTGGTTTAGTTCTAGGTATAGATACCCTGAAATGCAAGAAGAGAGACAGAGAGACTGTCTCCACTGTATTCTCAATGACAGGCAAACTAAATTCCAGCTTTTTAGGAACTGATGAACATAGACTTTGCAATACTCTTACACATTCTGTACTGTCTTTTTGAAGGTGTCAGAGATAACAGATGAACTTGCTACGCTGCCTAAAAGAGCTCAGTTGGCTGCTGCATTTATTACCTATCTTTCTGCTGCTCCTGAGGATAAGAGGAAAACCAGCTTGGATGAATGGACCAAATCAGCAGGCCTTGAAAGTAATTTATTTTGTTTGTGTCTGTGTGTGAGTATAAGTAATTAAGAGTATAAGTAATTAAGCTTGATGAAAAGTGACAAACATTGTGGCAAAATGAAAAGTGACAACATTGTCTTAAGAAATACTTGGATAAACAGACAGACTATTTCTTAGGATTATTCTATTAATTATTAAGATTATAAATATTTAAAATTCTTAAGATGTAGCTCCACTGTCCTTGCATAAAAAGTTTGAATGAATGAATGTATTCACATTAACTGTTATAAAGTTGCCACTGCATTCTGCTTTCAGTAATCATTTTTATCTATGTGTTAATGAAACCATTAAATATTTTAATAAGATCGTTAATAGTAATGTTGAAGCAATAAAATAATAAATGTAAGGCAAATCTACTACCTTGCACTGTGTTAGACAAAATCCTCATTGTATATAGAGTGGTAAAGTTTAAAAAATTATGTAGACTATAAATAACTAGCACAAACTTGCACTCTCATTTATCAGAATTCGATTTACGGCGGTTCCTGTGTACAGAAAGTGAGGAGTTAGTTTGGAAAAGTGAAGGTTTACCTTCAGATGACCTTTCAATAGAAAATGCTCTTGTCATTTTGCAGGTAAAAGGTTTTTCTTCTTTTTGGTCCTGTCTTAGAATTATTTCGATTTCTATAAATTTCAGTAACATGGCGTCTTCTGTAAGTTTGAATTATTTGTGTTATTAGCACCACAGAACTCAGAGAAATAAATTGTTCTGTAACTATGGGAATTCTATAACAAAGGAAAAAACACTTCCAGAAAATTCCTTCTACTGACCTTATTTGTTAATTTGTTACTAGGCTGCTATTGTTTCCTTAAGCAGTTTGTTAGTGATAGAAGATTTTAAAATTACTGTATCACCAGTTTGGAAATTACCAAAAGAATTTAATTTAATTTTTATGAAATATATTTCTGTGGATCTGTTTTTTTTTTCTTCTAGAGTAAAGTTTGCCCATTTTTAATAGACCCCTCTTTCCGGGCTACTGAGTGGTTGAAGACACATTTGAAGGAATCACGTTTGGAAGTTATTAACCAACAGGTGAAGTATTTACTGCTGGTCTTAGAATTCTGTTCTCCTTGAGAGAAGTTTGTAAAGGAATTTCTTCCCTAAGATTTTTGTGTTGCATTATCTGAACTGGAAACAGTAGGTTGGATTTCAGTGTGAGATTAGGTTACCTAAGATTGTCACAGGGTCCATGAGGCTTGGCTCAGTTTCACACACACAGACGTCCTTGTGCCATGCAAAAGTCCGTCATTAAATCCCACCTGGTCTCAAGATAATGTTTCAACATCTTCCACAGATCCTTTCCAGCTCTGTGCAGGCCTTTTAGATACTCTGTGATGGTACTAGATACAGATCTTTGGATAACTGAATGCTTCATCTGCCAGCTAAATGGCTTGATTTCCTTTTAGGCTCTATTGTTTGTATTATCCAGGTTCTCTACTGACTGTAACTAGAATCTTAAACACCAGATGCATGTTTAGACACCTGCATGCAAAAGAATGCATTTAGATATCTTAGTATCAATGTGAATCATGTTAGGTCTTGATTCAGTTTTGACCAATAGCTACCTACTAACACTTGAGAGTAATTAACCAGCCAGGACTTCCAGGTATGCCTGACAAATGTGACACAAGGTAGAGCTGCTCTCTTCTGGTGTAGCACTTGGAGAGCTGGCATGTTGAAAAGGTTACCTATATATCAGTAACTAAGTAGGTCAAATGTATTTAACCACTTGTGACTACACCCTCAAGTATCGCTTGATGATTGTAACAATCTTTCATCTGTACTACTGATCTTTATACTCAGACATATGGTATAATGCTTTCTTGTCCATTCTGATGTGTTAATATTATAAGAAAAACAAAATTATGAATAAAAAGAATTTATTTTTATTTCCTCAGGACACCAACTTCCTAACTGCTCTTGAGCTAGCAGTGAGATTTGGAAAAACACTTATTATACAGGAAATGGATGGAGTGGAGCCTGTACTGTACCCATTGCTAAGAAAAGATCTTGTTGCTCAAGGTAAACAACAAAGATCTCTACAGATGCTCGCTCAAAGCTTTTGTAGGTTAGATCTATATATATTGTTAAAAACTTGATTTTTCTGAAAACATGAGTATTGTGCAGGTTTTTTCCTCTTTAACATTAACCCACTGTTAACACTGAGTGCATGATATATATTGGAGATATATTCTTGTTTAGTAAAAGGAAAAATACTGAAAATAATCTAAAAGTTAATCTAGCATACTACAGAATCCACTATGTCCCTAAGCACTATGTCTACATGTCTTTTAAATACCTTCAGGAATGGTGATTCCACCAGTTCTCTGGACAGCCTGTTCCAGTCCCTGACATCTGTTCAGTAAAGATTTGTTTTCTTAATATCCATCCTGCACCTTGCTGCAGCCTGCTTTCAGACAGTTGTAGAGAGTGACAAGTTCTCCCCTCAGCCTCCTTTTCTCCAGGGTAAACTGAGCCCCAGTTCCCTCAGCTGCTCCCCCTCAGACTTATGCTCTAGACCCTTTACCAGGGTCATTGCCATTCTTTAGAGAAGCTCCAGAACCTCAGTGTCCTTCTTGTAGTGAGGGGGTAGGGGAGCAAAACTGAACATAGAACTTGAGGTGGAGCCTCATCAGTGCTGAGTACAGGGGGACAATCACTTCCTGGCCAATCACCTGGGCACACTGCTGGCTTGTATTCAGCTCCTTGTTGAGGAGCATCCCCAGGTCCTTTTTCTCTGGGCAGCTTTCCAGCCCAGCCTGTAGTGTTGCCTGGGGTTGTTGTGACCCAGGTGCAGGACTTGCACTTGGTCTTGTTGAACCTCATATAGCTGCCCTCAGTGCATTGATGCAGCCTGTCAAAATCTCTCTGCAGAGCCTCTCTGTTCTCAGGCAGATCAGCTCTTCTGCCCAGCTTAGTGTCACCTGTAAACTTGCTGAGGCTGCGTTTCATCTCCTCATCGAGATCACTGATAAAGACCCTAAGGAGTACAGGCCCTGGGGAACACCACTTGTAGCCAGCTGCCAGCTGAATTCATGACAGCTCCATCCACCACAGCTCTCTGGGCCCAGCCACCCAGACAGTTTTTTATGCAGCAAAGTGTCCACCTGTCCAAGGTGTACATTCTCCTTTTCCAGGAGAATGCTGTGGGAAGCTATCAAGATCTTTACTCACAGAATCAAATGAAAATAATACTAATATGTCTGCAGAATGGTGGAGAAAGATTAAATTAAAATGTACCAGTTTATTCAGGGAAATTGCATATAACACTCAGGCATCTTTTGCATGTTGATGAGCTGTGTTTGTGCTGGGGAGTGCTAGGTCTAAATGAGGGAGATCATTTTTGAGAAAGGGGAATGTGTCACTATTTCAGTCTTTTCAGTCACTTCCCAAGCAAGCACACACCCCTCTCTTTGTCAAAATGTCAAAGTGGGGGCCTGTCTGCATCAGTTTGTTAGTGATGACTGTACATCTTTTCATTACTTTGGCATGAAACGTTAAGAAAAATGTGAATATATATACTGCAATAAATTTGTCTTTGTACAGCTTCCATTTTCTGTTTGACATTTTTACAGCATAGGCCTAAAATTTATTCTGATCCTTGACACAGAAGCAAAATTGGTATGTGATTTTCATCTCCACCAATGTTTTAGCAAAAGATTTATATTTAAAGGATTTCTGATCGGCTCTGGTGCTAAAAATAGAGAAGCATCTAACTATGCCACTGCACAAATTTCTCTGGAAAGGAAATTTTCACTTTGAAATTTTTCACCTTATAATTCTGTTCTTTGTTCTTTTTAGTATCAGGAGGGAAAACCTTACTCTACTCTTTTAATTTTTTGAGTCTGTTTTTTTATGGCCCTGCTAGAATGGAGGCCAGTGGTGGAAGGAGGGTGGTGGAAGGCCATCCACATACTGTTCCATGACAAGTATATTGAAAAGTGTCAGAATATTAGGAGTATAAACAGAAATAGAGACCATGATAGCAGAAATTCAACAATTATTTATTTATTTATTTATATTTATTTCCTTTCAGTATGTAATTATGGATAGTGTGTCCTGATAAAGTACCTATGTAGAAATGTAAATTGATATGTTTAAATTATGATAGGTTTCTTTACAGAAAAGGGTGCATTTTCTGTGATATTTTGTCACTTACTGCTTGAAGATGTCAAAGAACTGTTAGTATTACTTTTACTTCTCGTGCATATATTGCCATTTATGGTTTTTTCTAGTGTGTAAAGACAATTAAAGTACCCTGATTTATTAAATATTCTCATTATGTAGCATTCTTACACTAGTGCTATGTTACTGTGTTTTTTTGTATAACAATGCAGGATAGATTCCTTAAATGTTTAAAATTTGTTTTTCTTTCTGAACAATTTATGTATGTGTTATGGCTTAGCAGTTTGAGCAGACCAAAAACCAAAGGACAGACTTATTCTCTAGTACTCCCCCTGAAAGAGAAGATAAAAGGGGAATAAACACTCAGTGCCATAGTCTAGTAACTGCAGCGGTAGTGGAACACGGGTTGGGCTTGATGATCTCTGAGGTCCCTTCCAACCTAGCCAATTCTATGATTCTATGATTCTAAAGACAGGAGACTTGATGTTGGAAATCAGACTGGAAACAGATTTCCTAGAACAGGGGAAAGGCAGTAACACAGGGTATAAGGGACAACATTACAAATCTATCTACACAACCCTATCTCGATGGTGTCAGGGACAGGTGCCTGAGGGCCCCTTGCAGCAGGGCCGAGTCAGGAGAGGGCTCCAGGGCTCTTCCCAGCACCCAATGGATGCGGATGCTGAGGAGCAGGTGGGGAGCTGGGGGCAAAGGAGTGCAGGGAACAGCGGCGAAGGAGCGGGGAAAGAAGAGGAGGAGGGGCTGGGGTCTGCCTGACCCTGATAGAGCATAGGCAGGGAATAGGAGGGAAGAGACCCCTCTGTGTTCTGCCCCTCTCAGAGTCTGAAAACCTCCTTCCTCAGTTCCTGGTACTCAAACTATGATGATATAAAAGTTATGAAGTATATTTACATCTTATTGTTCATAAATGATTACTCAAATACCATCATTTTCAGCTAATTTTATACTGTTCCATCAGAGTATGACATTTATTTGTGATTTACAGGACCCCGTTATGCTGTACAAATAGGTGAAAAAATGATAGATTATAATGAAGAGTTCTGTCTTTTTCTATCGACAAGGAACCCACATCCTTTTATTCCACCTGATGCTGCTTCTATTGTTACAGAAGTAAATTTTACCACAACAGGAAGTGGCTTGAGAGGACAGGTAAGCATCTAGAATGAAAACAATAGCAGAGATTCATAGCTACATCCAGCTTCTGGAAGAAGCCTTGGTACTGTTTGAATTAATGGTCACAGAGATATTCTATAGCACACAACTATAAATTAAAAAAATCAATGCTGGAACCAAATTCTAATTTTAAAATCCTCTTTATGTGCACTTTGGAACTAAGTAGTGAATCCAATAGAGAAAATGTAAACTGTCTTATTAACTTCAGATGCAACAGATTATTTGCTAAGTTTGTGTTCACAATACATTTATGGTACCATGGGAACATTTCTACATTTCTGTGGTTGTTCTCCAGTGTCCTAATTAAAGAATAATCAATATATTTTGTGTACCCTAAGAACATAATGAAACAAAAAGCTGTATATTTTACTTTCTCTGAAATGTTATAAGCATTTAAGGTTTTTTTTCTCTAGCATTTGGGAAGCATAATGTCATGTACAGATGAAAGAGAGTAAAAAATGAGAAAAGAGATTAAAAAAAGAGAAAAGAGATAAATGGAGGGAAGAAAAAACCCTCTTTATTTGCTATGATTTTTTTTTCCAAATTAACAAGAGGCTTAGAATGGGATGAAAATAAGATATTGATAACTAATATATAATTCAAATTGTGAAGCACAGAGAACCATATGGATTTTCTCCATACATATATACATATGGATTTTCTACAGTGGAGATAGGGAATTGACATCATAAAATGCAACCAAGTGAACTGAGCCCCAGGGAAAAAAAGATTTTCATTTTTTTAATCTTTTTGTTTGAAGGAGAGGGGTTCAACTTTTGGTAGATTATCTGGAAAGCATTTCGCTGCCAGTCTTTCCAGTTTGTGCTTTCTATCACGTGCCTCTTTTTATATTTGATGACACTAATGATGACTGCCTATCATTTAAACACAGATGTGATTCAGATTGAGGTGCAAAGTTTTAGGTCTCACCATTAAAAGGTGTGAGACAGTGTCCTCAGTGAGGTGATCTTGTGCCTTTTGAGATGACCTTGAGTATTTGATCTGGCTTCCTTCTGCTGTTACATGGAAGGGTCGCTGTATTTTCTGAGTTACACTTGCCATTGCAGCATAGCTTTGATTTCTATCTAGAGTTAAAGCTGTTGGATGTGTGGTACAACTGAGTAAACCTCAGAAGTCTACTTTCAAAAATAATGGCTATGTACTGCCATATGATTATTGAATATATATTATGCTATTTAATTAATGGACACATATGAAATGTTAGAATGTTTTTCATCCTCTTGAATAATCTCTTTTTTAGCTTTTGGCTTTAACTCTTCAGCATGAAAAGCCTGATTTGGAAGAGCAGAAGACAAAACTGTTACAACAAGAAGAAGAAAAGAAGATACAGTTAGCTAAGCTTGAAGAATCTCTTTTGGAGGTAAAATGAATTTTCCTCTTCTGTGTCTGTTAGGTCAAAAAGATAGTATTCGTATTGTTGCATGTTTGAATTAAGACAGTCAGTGTGTTGGAATAATAAGCCCTCAAATTTTTTTTATTTGAGAAAATGGAAGCATTATTTGCCTGTCACTGTTGGGAGAATAAAGCAGATAAAATATGTACATCTGTTATGAAACAGATGTTTCGTAGTATTTCACTACATTAAGCATTGTCAAAGGTTATTGTGTGAATTGTTGGACAATTGTTGTGATTTAGACAGATTAGAAATTTTAGTAATTTTAATGCATTTTAAAAAAGAAAAGTTTGTTAAAAATGCATATTTTTCAAATTATGAGTTTTAGAAAAGCTACATTTTTAAGCTTGTGTATCATGTCAGATGATACTTTGTAAACTTAAGAAGTAATAATGTGTTGTGAAAGGAAAAAAAAGAAAAAAGAAAAGAAAAAGAAAAATTCCCATTAGAAAATGGAAAGATTTGTTGAGACAAATTTAGAACTTTAAACCTCCCCAATGATTTTTTCTCAGCAATGAACTGTAACAGTCTTTATAGTTAGCATTTTCCTTTCTTCTATGTAAAATGTTTGTTTTTAATTTTCAGTTTACCTTCTTATTTTAATGAAAGTATATATACTCAGAAATGGTTATATGCCTTTATAAGAAAAGTAGCTTCTAAGGAGGAGGGCTGGTTTTTTTTTTGGTTTGTTTGTTTGTTTCCATCTTGTAATGAATTTCACAGAAGTGTCCTTTATGCCCATCAGAATGGATCCTGAATTCCTCCTTTCTCCTAAAATGTCACATGTAGGGAGACAGACCTGCTGCCCCAAACCCGTGCTCTGTAGCTGAGTCATTGAACTTTGCAGCATGCAGCACAACAGACTTGACTATGAGCTAATTGTTTTTCCAAATATCTCAAAAAGTAATATTAAACTTTATTAGGCTAGCCATTAATAGCTTAGTTTTAGAATTTTGCATATATTTGTCTAATATGATTTGAACTTCCACATTTACTGTCGCTATTTAACTTCCTGTTAAGTCTCAAATACTAAAATCAAACCTGGTTTAAAAACTGTTATGGGGGAGATTTTTCTTGCAGGCAGATGGAAACTTGTTCCCTAAAAAATTACATATTTAAAGTTGATATGTTTTTAAGCATTTTGATATCTGAGAGTTCAAAGATGCAACAAAAGAAGTCCACTTTTGTCAAACAGACATTTTGTGTAGTTTTGGAACTCCAAAGCTTTCACAGGCTGAAATTTCAAGTGCAAAATTTCACATAATAAGTGCATAAAATATCTGCAAGAAAAGTGTTCAAGCATTAGCACCAAGGTTGGTTTCAACTTTGGCATTCTGAAATCAGAATACTCTTTGATGCTGAAGATAGAAATCTAAAGCTTAGTGGTAATTTACAGGTACTACATGGACTTTGTCAACAAAGAAGTCTGTGCTGGAGGTGATTTAGCTAAATTCAACTTAATCCTCTGTCTAAAGAGTTATATAGGGATGTTAGTAAAAATGGTTTTCACTAACTGAAAGTTAGTTAAAAAACGTAAATAATAGTGAATCATTTGAAGTTTTCATATTAGAAGTGAACTCAGGGAAAATGTGGGGTAATCTCAAGGATATTGAAGGGATTTCTGATTACAAAACTGAAATTATAGTAATTGTGAATAATCATTGCAGTGGGAAATGAGAACTAAATTGTGGAGGGGGTATTGTAATGTTTTTGATGTTTTTGAAGGAAAATGAATTTATGAATGACTGAGTATAAGAGGTCATTACAAATAGCCAATTTCAGTTTACATTTGCAGTTAATTAGGGTGTTTTTACTCTTACTTTGAATTTAATGTAGGGTACAGTGAATCAGACTCTGGTCATAGAAATAATTCTCAAAAGTTTGCTGACAAACTCAGGTACTAGAACCTGGCTGTCTGGATTTTTTCAGTTTGTTCTCGGGTTTTATTTTCCATGCTTCTTTATAATAATACCTCAGTTGTTAGAAGCTGTTAAGCACCTGCTTTCTGATACTCTGGATGGATTCTTTCAGTAGTTTTGAGGAATATGTACAGCTCAGAAAGGACATTTTGCAAATGGTTACTTTACAGTTTGTTTTGTTTTGGTTTTGATTTTTTTTTTTAATACAGGCACTTGCAACATCACAAGGCAATATACTAGAGAATAAGGATCTCATTGAATCTTTGAATCAGACTAAAGCAAGCAGTGCACTCATCCAAGAATCACTTGTGGAATCTCACAGACTTCAGAGTTTTCTTGATAAGGTAGAAGAATATTTCTGTCTTTTATTGCTGTTTTTGTTTACTGCTAAAATAGGGATCTTCTATACAGAGATAATATATGCATCCACAGGAGTATAAGGTGAGTAACATACTAAATTAATTTTTTGGAATAAAAGTTATTTAGGACATGCAGGTACAGGAAGTATTTTCAATGACTAAATTCATTTGTTTTACACATGGTGAATAGCTAAATTAAATTTTTTGACAGTTTGAGTTAAAGGAATTTTCCCCACCTATTTGTTAGCATGTAATGGCTTTTGACTTTTATTATTTTTCAATCTGCTTTTACTTACCGCATGGCTCTTATGGCTGTTCTTACTTAACTTATATTTTGCTGTTGCAAAAATTTAGGTTAATGGTGATGCTATTCAGCTGGCAGGCTTTTTTTTTCTGTAACATATTAGGGAGTTTTTCTCTATGTTCCTATTTGTTTAGTTTAAAATTTTCTATTGGATTTTGGGATATGTTCTACTCCTACTTCTATGTGCTTTGAAGCCTTGTTGACGTAGGAATCATTTAAAATTATCTCTATAATTTTAAAATGCAAATTTAAAATCTAAAGACAGTATTTAAGTCTTGAATGCATGTCCTTCAATTTGAAGAATTGGCAAGTATTCAGAGAGAGGAGTAAATGTTCATGTAATAACCAGTAGATGGCAGAAAGATACTGTTTTTTATATATGTATGGTTTTGTTTTTGTTTTTTTTTTTAATCCACAGGAGAGGGACGCTTATCTCCCTTTAGCTGAGAGTGCTAGCAAAATGTACTTTGTTATTTCTGACCTTTCCAAAATTAATAATATGTACCGGTTCAGTTTGGCGGCTTTCCTGCGGCTTTTTCAAAAGGCTCTGCAAAGCGAGCAGGTATTTTCCTTTCCTGAAGCTGTTCATACTGCAGAAGAATCAATCTGCTGTGATCCTTAGAATGTGTTACTTGCTCTCGATGTGTTTTATAAAATAATGTACAATAAATAATGATTAAATGTGTACTAAGTAGTTATGTTCAACTTCTGTGCTTTAGATATGCAGAAAATGTAGACATGGAATTTTTAGTGTCCTTACATCACATATATATTGTACATTTGCTGTGCCTTCTGCAAATAAGGAATTCTTACATGTAATTTCAAGCTTGCTCTTTGCTGGAGGTGAATTAGGAAAGCCAAGGTTGATTGTCATTTTACTGAAGTCTTATGTAAATAAATTAATGATCTAATCTCCAAATAATGCTAATTGTATCAACAAGGGATAGAATAAGCAAGGACTTATATTTCTACATGGTTCAGTTACCTAAAGGAAAATCAGAACTTTATCTACTTTTATAGAGCTTGTAAGCATGTTGCAGCCTGTCTTGTTGAAAATGTAATTTTTACTTTTCTGTATTCTAATGGGTAGTATATTCTTTCTACTTAAGCACAGAATTATGGATTTATCCCTTGTCACTTCACTTTTTAGATCTAAAACCCCATACCGAGTAATGATGCATTTTCTTTTTATCCATCATCTCCAAAATTCAGCTTATTTATCTTTGTTTCCACTTTAAAAAAGCCATTCATCAGCATTTCATCATGACATTTTTCGATTCCTCTTTATTCTGGCATCTGTCCTTAGAGCTTTCCTTCAGCTCTACTCCATTACCAGGAATATCATTCTTACTATGCAAACTTACCCTTTTCGAAGTACTTTACCTGCTACTTCTTTTGCACAGCATGAGCTGCTTCTTGTTCTTACTTTCACAGTCTTTCATAAATTCTTTTCTTAATTTTTTTTCTATTATATTACTTACCTGAAAACTTTTGGTTTTGCTTTCTTTGCTTTTTTCAGTTTTTTCTTATCCTCTATCCATTTCTTGCTGTTTCCCAAGCTGTCTTTTAGAGATGGTAAAATTACAAGTCAAATCAGTTTGTGGATCCAAATTGACCTCCTTTATAAATTCATGTCTCCAAATTCCAGTATGGTAGAAAGGAACTTGTTTCTGATAAATTTCATACTAACTGTTGCCTTCCTCACCATTTTATTTTTTTTACCTGTTCTTTTTTCTTCTATCTTTCTTTAAGTTTTCTCCTGTTTTAATTAGTCTTTTAATCTGTAAGCCTTGAAGGACAGGGTATATTTACTATTTTCTACAACGTTTACTTAAATTGCACCAAATTTGGCTGAAGGTTTTTTAACTACATATAATATCAACCTGTTATATATATTTTTTTTTTACTGCCGGATGAATTTTTGAAATCCAAACTTTCTTTTTAGGATTCAAATAATACTGAAGAGAGAATCAAGTTGCTCATTGGCAAATTGAAGCATACAGTGTATGAATATGTTTGTCGTTGTTTGTTTAAGGTAAGATTGTAGTTTTTTTGGCTTTTATACAGTGCACTGGGTTTGAAAGTATTCTTTCAGCAACCACCACTTGATATACTCGATCAAGCATTATAGTGTCACAGTGATATGTAACACATGGAAAAAAAATAACTTGCAATATTCAGCATGAAAAACAAGAACTACAAATTACTATATGGCAGAAGTCTCCAATTTCAAATCCATTTGAGCAGTCTTATTATTCACTTTTGTTTTTAGCATTTCTAAGTATGATTGTATGACCTTGATGTCATGATAAGGTTTTATGTGATTTTTTTTTTCTTTTTTAAAAAAAGGAGCAAGTAAAAGCCATTGTAAAATTCTCCTTTCTCTTTTCATATCCTACCCAAAATGTCTATGGCTTGCTTGTTTCTGTCAGTTCCCCTGTTCCTCTGTATAAAGTTCTCAATGCATTTGTTGTTTCCTCAGTTTTAATCAGGTGGCTTTTCTCTTGTTGCTTTCCCAGTCACACTAGCATTGAAAGAGGATGGTGTAGACTTCAGCCATTCTGTGTTGGTTGTTTTCAGTTTCATATGTTCATGGATGTATTTTATTTATCAGTACAAAGAGAACTATAGTGCTTTGCACAGTTTGACCATGATTCCTAGTTGGGGCCTGTTTGCCCTCCAGTCCAACCCATGTATTAAAACTAATCGTAAATAAATGCAAAAATAAAATATAATGTTCTTTATTTGCTTTAATTTTATCCTTACAGATACTTCGTACCATATGGTGTTGTAATTGAAAGAATTAATAAAATAAAACTATTTAAAACAGCAAACAACAACTTTATATGTCAATGTCAACAGAGATACAAATTATACAGAGTTTGTTGTGGCTGCTATTAGGCATTTTTATAGTTACCCAAATCCAGTTTGAAACAGCTGTGGCTTAAATGAATCAAGTTATATATAGCCTCTTGGTAATTTGCAAAGTCAGTCATTCCAAGAGCAATTAAAACTAGGAAGGACGTGGTTTCTGAGACATATATGTCCCTTTTTACAGTCATCCATAATTCTGAATCCCAATCAAACTTACCAAAGATGATGACCATCTTGAACACCCTTACTCCATGTTTTTGTTTTGTGTTATTATATGTCTGTTCTTGCACTTACGTGTCAGGGTGGTAAAAAAGCATCTATTTAAGAAAACAATAGAAAGAAAACAAAAATAATTTATCCTCTAATGTAATTTTGGCCTAAAAAAATAGAGACATTGAGATGAGAAAGCCAATGTAAGTCAAATAGTTCATCTTACAGCACCCACGTAGTATTTCCTAGACTGTGTTTTCAGATACATGGTCCTGTCCCATGCAATTTATTTTTCAGTAGCATCCTTGGTAATTTAGTATTGTTCAGAGTGGTAATTCTCTAAAGCTAAGGACAACCAGACTGTCATTTTGAGGCATATTTGTGAGAAGCTAAGCTGTGGAAAATTCAAACATTATTGTCAAGAATAGTATTGATTTCTATAGGGGTGCATGTGTGTTGTGTTTGTCAGCTGGCTGAGATGTCTGTGCACTGCAGACTTTACCCAGTTCCTTGCATTGTTGGTTTTTGTTCTGTTCTTCCCTTTCATCTGTGCTTTATGCTTTTTACTTATATTTTACTTTTTTGAAAGGAATCATAGAATATTGGGTAGGGAGGGACCTCAAGGATCATCTGGTCCACCAACCCTTCTTACATTGTTTATGTGAGATGTCTCAAGCTGAGACTTAAAAATTTCCAAAGTGGGGAAATCCACCACTTTCCCTGGGAGACCATTCCAATGTCTGACTGTCCTTATTGCAAAGTTTTTTCCTTTTGTGTTCAATTGGAATCTCACCTGGAGCATCTTGTGCCCATTGCCCCTTGTCTTATCCATGTGATTCCTTGTAAATAGGGAGTCTCCATCTTCTCTGTAGCTGCCCCTTAAGTACTGGAACATGGTAATAAGGTCTCCCCTAAGCTTTCTCTTCTCAAGGCTAAATAACCCAGTCTTCTCAGCCTCTCTTCATATGGCAGGTGTTCTAGTCCTCTGGAAAAAAGATGTATCCCTTCCTTATGCTTACTTAAAATTTTATTGAAAGAAAATACGTGTATACCTCCTATTGTCTATAAATTTGATCTTCCATATTAAAGCCAGACTTGAAAATTGGAGGCCTCTTTCAAGGTTTTTGAGTGCTCTTGATTTTCCAGAGTACCCTCTTGATTTTCCAGAGTACCAAATTCCAGTTTTTCATGTTGACTTCATTACACAGTAATAATGAAAGGCATTACATAGCAGTAATGAAGTGCATTTCCAGCACAGCTTTGTTAAGACACATCTGTGAAGTTTTCTGTGTGTGGACATAGGAATCCCAGTTTTAACATGCCCATATTCTTTTAAAAATTATTGTCCTGAATGTTTGCATGGTTTAATCCATGGCTGCAGTAAACTCTTGTTCATGGTTGACTGCTGCAGTGCTAGGAGACTGGTTGAAATTCAAGTGATGCAACAGACCTAGGAAAAAGTCAAAAGGTTACAGCTGTTCAAAAATTGCTGTAAGATTTCAAGCATTTCCTATGCATAGCTTAAGAAAATGTAGTTTTTAGTATGCTTTCTTTGCTGCAAGTACCTGCTTTTTCTTCTTCACTTGAGATTAGATGGAATTAGTTACAGTGTTTGTGTTAGTGTTTTTCTATAAATTGCAGAGATATGTAGAATTTTAAATTAGGTTATGTGTCATTAAGTCACCACTATGGAATTAGAGGTGTCTTACTAATGAAATGGTGTTAGTTCTATAAAAGCAGAAAGGTTTCTCTTGATAAATATATAAATACTTTTTTACTGCTTTTATTTCAGGCAGATCAGCTAATGTTTGCTCTGCATTTTGTTCGAGGAATGCACCCTGAACTTTTCCAAGAGAATGTAAGTGATAGAGGAGAAAATCCCCATATTTATATAAACTTAATATGATTAGTAAATAAGAAGATAAAAATTTCTGTCACCAAATGCAGGTCTGAATGCTTTAGATTATATGCTGCTGTTTTTCTATGATATTTACTTTTGGATGTCAACATTATATTTATTAGAGTAAAATTCAAGATTACTATGAGAAAGGTAGATAAATGGTTGTCTTTTGAATAGGAGTCCAAAAAAGATGTTTATGGAGGGTTCTAATAGTTCTTTTCAGGCACTGTATCAGTGTTTCCCATCACCATGTGGCTGGACATTTATCCAGCCTTCCAGTTAAATATGATATTACTTTATAAGTAAAGTGATGGATACACACCTGTTACACTCTGACCAAGGGTTACTTGCAAGCTACGGAAAAATAAAGTAAAAGTTTGATTCTGCAATATGCAGCTGAAGACACTTAAAGCAAAGACTCTTCCTGAAAGGTGAAGCAATGAAGTCACCTTTTGTGCATTTAAGCCATTGATTCTTCAATGTCTAAAAAGTCTGTAGACCAGTGATAATTAATTGTCTTCTTTGCATCAGCATCTTCAGGAGTGCACAGGACAGAGAATGCTTATCTTCTATGTTGCTCTCTGGCCGCATAAATATGGGATTCTTTGCACCATAGTTACCTGTCTTGGAGAGGAGTGATGAACTCATGCAGGAATATTTTATCATTTTGGTAGCATAGTGGGATGCAGCTGATACAGTTTCAAACCACATTTAATAAAAATATCTGTCCATTCAGTTTGTAGGGAAGTGCTGCATTGTTAGCATATTCACAAAAAATTGAGACGTCCTGCAACAGTTTAGACAGTGGTCTGAATGAGACCTAATCTGAAAATGCTTCATTTATGGGGAATTTACTTGTTGATTATAGGCTACCCCATTTCCATCAAAATTACAGCAGAGCTTAAGTACTGCAAACCTTAATTTCTATAAGGCAGAACACATCTCAGCAATGAGATGGTCTTCTCTTTGGGTGTTGGACAATGCTTTTGCCCAGTGTAGAAGTTCATAGAGAATTTGAACATTTCTGGTACAATGGTGCTTTTAGTGGTGATTGAATTGGTAAATAAAATGTAAAGACCCGCTAAAATTCATCTGAGCAGGTTAACCTAGACTTAGTAGGAGGCAGGAAAAAAAAACCTGACCTGTCAAAGATTCAATTAGTTTCATCATAAATGCATTTTGTGAGATAGGTTAGATGGTTTACTGCTAAAATGGCTTCATTCTCTCCACTGCCCTTACAGGCAGACTAGATCAGCTGACTGAGAAGTAGATGCCAAAGTTATAGTTGCTGACAATATACTGAAATTTATCCTATAAAGTGCATGCAGTGTAACAGTATGCACTATTGACTCAATACAATTGCTTAAATATAGATGATTAAAAACCCTGTCTCACATTGCTGATTAATGTGAGTCAGAACACATTTAATAATTTAAAATACCTACATGAAATAGAGAGAAAGCTATTACTTTCTGTACCAGAAGCTGCTGACAAGAAGGAGCCTCAAATGGCAGTAGATAGTTTGCTAGAGAATCATCCACTATAGGATGAAAGGTAAAGTCAGATAATGTATTTGAAGTAAGTAATGGAACTTGATTAAATGAAGGATGTGGGTTTAGGATACAAGATTTAAGAAGTGTTAGTTAAAACTTTCTGATGTCTTTCAGCAGTGAAGCTGCCTTATAGCTCAAAATGGTTTTTTGGCAGTGGCATGCCCTGGCTACTCTAAATTATTAGTACTTTCCTACTTCACGTTTATTATATTTTTACAGCTTCTGAAATATCTTGCTTTATCTTTCTAGTTCTTGAGTTTATAAAGACAGTAACTTGCAAATAGTTTTCTGACTGACTTAAAGCCTGGCAGCCCAAGCTTCTTAAGTATTTTTAAGTACTGCTTTATGTGTTAGTTGCAATTGTGTAGCATACATTTCCAGCAGCTATTAGAGCTCCTAATTAGCTTAATCTTGGTTACATATAGTGCACTTTCCTGTAGTATATGAATCTCAAGAATTAAACCAGGGAAATAATAGCAGTATTTTTTTTCTTCACTTTTGTAAAATGTAGAAGTTATTGATTCAGTTGCTAAGAAAAGCATGCTGGTGCCAAATATTTATTGAGGAAAATGAAGCTGGAGTGGTTATTCTTTCAAAGTTATTTCTTTTCAAGCTTTTAGTTTGATGAGGCTAGAAGTTACTTATTATATTGCTAGAGAATTTATTATTCTACATCCTTGTCCCAAAAGAGTTCAGCCTTTGACACTTAAGAATTTTTTGCATAGTAATGGAAAATTTATAGTACAGCTTCAACATATTGCTATAGAATTCCTTGGCTCTTTCTGAATCCATATTTCTGAGGTATCTTTACATGTCTCTCCATATTATATTTTTTGCTTTTCTTTCACAAAAATATTACATGATTTCTGGTTTTCAACCTGAGGAGCCTCTGTAATTTTCTGTGCAAGTGCATTTTCTGTTTAACTGGGAGAGGACCATCAGTTTGTAATTGAAAGAGCTGTTTCAAGACTCAGTTGGAGTTACCCAGCTGTTTTAAAACCCAGAGTTTTAAAAATGTCTTGTAATTGTTTCAGAATCCTGGCTTTAATGTATTTATCTTCCTGTTTTCCTTAGCTGCTACTACATAATAGTCTATGTTATTAAAGATATGTTGTGATTTATCTGAGTTGTTAATTTATTCCTTCTAGGAATGGGAGACTTTTACAGGTGTGGTCATTGGAGATACCATAAGAAAATCAGTAAGCTACATTTATTTGTGTATTTTGAAATAAGGAACATTTCTTAAGTCCTAAAAAGTTAAAATTATATTCTTATTCTATATTGTTTAATTATTATATTGAAACAGTAAGGTGACAAGTAACTTTCATATAGTAATATAAAAATATAAAAAACTTTGCACATGACACATTTTCAAATTTGCATAACTTTTTGCCTTTGGTGCCTTTTTTTTCTTCTCAGGATTACAATTGTTTTTCAATGGTATCTTTGGGAAGGCTTTAAGTCCTCTTCTGTGTTTCTTCACTGTTTCTGAATCTTTCTTTCTCCTGGTATCACATATGAGTTGTACTTTTTGCATGAATTTATGGAACTGTTCACACACTTTACTTACTTTGATGTGCTTTTTATCCCAGCAATGTTCTACATCTAAAAATGTATTTATATATTTTCCTAGGTGACAGACCCAGCTTAAGAAGCCCCTGTTGCATTCCTAACTAATCTGCTGTAGTTACTAAGTGCCTCTCAATTCTATTAGATCAGCATACTTTCAAAATAACCTTTCAATAGAAAGGAGTATAGAAAAAGAACTAAGATGCCCATAGTTTTATGTGCTGTAGCCTTTCTTTAAACCCAGTATTTTGCAAAGGCTTGAAATGTGTTTTTAGGAAACAGAAGCCTAGTCAGGAATCATGACCTCAGTCTTTGCCTCTTATTTTGCTAATCTCCTCCTTCATTCAGGTTCAGGCAACTTGATTTCCCTCAGGCTTAGCTGCAGCTTTCATCATTCACAGTTACTTCTAACCAGTAGCCTAGTTTAGATATCATGGTATCTTTTATGTCCAGTGGTACAAGACAATGACCAGTATGAATGCTGTGATTTTAGAATATCCATTACACAAATTGTATTCACCTGAATGCTGACAGAAATGTCAGATCACTTAAAACACAAATGTATTACTCAGACTTTCTTAGGTAGCTGGTTTCTAAAAATATCCTTAAATTCCCATTTTCTTCAGCCTTTAGATGGCTTTCTTCAGGTTTTTGCAATTCAGTGTGAATACAGAAGTCCCTCTTTATCTCTGTGTGGTCTTTATAATTAAAAAAATGTCAATGAACTTGTGGTTTTCAAGTATTTTCTTGCTATAGGTAATTTTGAACCTGTGTGAGATCGGATTGTTTAATGGATTGTTTAATTGTTTAATTCCATTGTTTAATTGAATTTGACACCAATCTTACCTTTACCTCTAACACAAAATTCATAGATTTTGGAAAGATTGTAGACATACATCATTCAACCCCAGTTCTAACTGGAGTGTATTTTGCAGACCCATCCAGTAAATCCCTACAATTGTTTCTGAGTTTCCTACCTCTTTCTCAGACTATATGACTCATGGAGGAAACATTTTTTCACAAGAAAGCTTTCCTTTTTTTTCTGCTGAAGATTTAAGATGACTTAAAGTTGCTTGGTTGTTGAGAGATCCAGATGAATTTCCATACAGAGACTGTCAAACCATTTAATGGATACTGCAAACCTTTTTATAAAAAATGATACAGTGAATGCAGAGATTCCACTGGAACTTTTGTTATGTTTTTCATCCTTGTAAGTTCCTCCATCCCCAGCATTTTAAGGAGCAGAAAAGTAGTACTGTGGCCAAACTTCACCAGTGCAGGGATGTCCAGAAGTTATCCTTTGCCTAGTGAACTACTCCAGAGTTGCCCTTTCTGTGAAAAGCCACCTTAATTATTGCAAAAATATGTACTGGATCTGGTTTTTGAAGTCAGTTGCTCAGAGTGCTTATGCAAATATCCAGTCATTTGGGTCACTTGTTTTGAATGGAAACTAAAAGTACTTAGAATTCAGCGTGTCATTCAGTTACTCTAAATGATAAAATATTTTCAGTCTCAAGGGGTGAAGCAAATGTTAATACCAGCAGTGTATCGTAAATGCAAATCATCAGTGGCTTTTGGTTTGTTATGCCATTTATGAACTTAGCTAAAGACCACAGAAAGATTGCTGTTGTGAATGTTATTTTTATTAAAAACATGTGGTTTGCAGTCTTATTAGAGGATGTAGTATTTCACAAAAATTTGTGTAACTTGTTTCTGTAACATAACTTAACTTCAATCAGGATTCACAAAAAAGTGCTCGTGACCAGATTCCCTCTTGGATAGAACAGGACCGAGCCTGGGCTGTAGCATCTTTGAAGGTATACCTCATGTGATGGTGTGAATTTAACTTGATTTGCCCTTGATTTTAGCAACTAGCAATTTGTACCTGAATACTCAGATATTTACTTGCTAGCATGAAATATTTTGTTATTTTAAACTGTTCATTCTAGAAACTGTGGCTTAATATATTCCCCCTGGAAAAAAACAACTGTTTTTTTTTAAAAATGTCGTCTCATTTTCCTGAGGTTTTTCAAGTACATCTCTGCCCCATCTAACAAGGAATTTCAATTAGTGTGAATGAATATATTTTATTGAGATCAGAATATACTATAAGCCTACGCAAGTTACTACAATTTCTATAGACAGAAAAATACACATGAAAAATTGCAAAGAATGTTTCATGTTCCTCCAATGTAATAACTTTCACGAACCACTTAATATTTTATTAAAAGCGAGAAACCTAATTGAAAAGCTGGTTTTCTCCTTTTTAGGTTTCTCTGCACATCTAGAAAGTTATTTTAAAGTTTTTGATATCTCATATCAAGAAATTTCAAACTAAATAAACCCCCAACTCTTTCTTGATTTGTTTCATCCTGCAACAGTCAGTGCTGAAGTCCTCTGATCTTGAGGGGAATGGAATGATAATACTTGTAGTTAAAATTCTGTTTTAGGTCCTTCTCCTCCTGCATGTAGCTCAGCAGCCAGGAGGAAAAACTTGACTGATCTTTGGCAAGGAATGTTGCTGCTAAATCCAGAATTCATTATTTTTCATTTCTCTTAACCAGGGATCAGGAACAATTGCAATAATGGTGTAGCAAGCATGATTGTTAGGGGTTTAAAAAAATAACCAAGCAAATGAGCAAGCAAACAAAGGAAGTAAGTGGTGGATCAGTAAGGTGTACAGATAGAAAAAGAATTTGGTCATGATTGAAGGAAAGGACTACAGTAAATTGTGCCCAGGGTTTAAAACAAAGAACTTAGAAGTTCAAAAAGAAAAATATTGAGCAAATACAGACTTGGCATTTTCAGGGAATAGGTGAACAAATGTTTAATCTTAAAACTTGCCCTTTTATTCTTTAGCTCTGAGGATAAAGTTGAGTTTATATGAGGATAAGTTGTGATATGTACAAGTATTTGTGGACTTGGGGTCATACTGCTATTTGGAAATTAATTAAAACATGATATATCCAAATGGCTATTCTTTGTTATTGTTAAATATGCATTCTTTATTTTGTAGATTTCTCTCCCAGTTCTCTACCAGACACTTTGCTTTGAAGATGAAGGTCTGTGGCATACTTTTTCTCAGAGTTCTGTGTGTGAACAAGACTTTCCTGCTAGTATTGTAAAGCGAATTTCCTTATTTCAGCAGGTACTGTTTCATATTAATTATTTAAGAACAACTATAAGTTCAGGATTAAAAGGAAGTTTTAAATCTTGGAAATTTAGGCTTCAGGTCTCATTCAATTATAAGTAGTAAGAGTATCTACGCTGTCTTTCAACTTAACTAGTTTATTTCTTCCAAGGATTTTTTTCTATAATACATGGTGAGTACTCTCTAATCTGAGTCCTGTTTGTGTTGTATATTAACTCCATTGAGCATGCCCTGTAAGGTAGATCGCTCTTTTTATTCTTCACAGAATTAATTTTATGAATATGTATATAAAGATGCTTTCATAGCTGCTTTGTTTCTGCAGAATTTGTAAGTTTGTTGAGCATTATTTATTTAGTTCATCATTAAAAGCACAAATTCACACATCAGAAAAACACAAAACGCAGTATCAGCCACTGCTTTTTTAGAGGAGTAGTAATTAAATAGAATTCTTTTCTGAAATCCTAATAAATAAAGCATCATAAATGCTGGAGAGGCAAGTTTTTTCCTCCACCCAAGAATCCTTCTCATGTGGAAGAGAAAAATGTCATCCCTCTTGTGTTTATGAAAAAAGAGATGTCATTAGTTACTTTCAAATTGTGCTGTCATTTTTCATTTGATGTCACTTCATGTAAAAATAAGGCTTGTCCAAAGAAGGGATGGAGTGCAAAACAATGTAGTTTCATGTTTGTTGGTTCTTAGGGGCCCTCTATTTGGAGTTTTGATGGAGGAGAATTTCTAAAGCAGAATGCATGGAATTTAGGAAAAATACAATTTGGAAAGGATTTGTCCAAGTCATGTTTGATTTGATGAATGCAGAACAATTCTGTGTGCAATGTATTGCCATCAAAATTCTGCATTTATAGGAAAGCAAATCTGAAATGATCAGCACAATGGCATCCTGGCCTGTATCAGGAACAGTGTGGCCAAGAGGTCCAGGGAAGAGATTCTGCCCCTGTACTCAGCCCTGGTGAGGCCACACCTCGAGTCCTGTGTCCAGTTCTGGGCCCCTCAGTTCAGGAAGGAGATTGAGGTGCTGGAACAGGTCCAGAGAAGAGCAAGGAGGCTGTGAAGGGATCCAGCACAAGTCCTGTGAGGAAGGGCTGAGGGAGCTGGGGCTGTTCAGCCTGGAGAAGAGGAGGCTCAGGGGAGACCTCGTCACTCTCTACAACTCCCTGAAAGGAGGGTGTAGCCAGGGGGCGATTGGTCTCTTTTCCCAGGCAGCTGCCAGTAAGAGAAGAGGGCATGGTCTCAGGTTGTGCCAGGGGAGATTGTGGTTGGATATTAGAAAGAATTTCTTTACAGAGAGGGTGATCAGACATTGGAATGGGCTGCCCAGGGAGGTGTTGGATTCTCCGTCCCTGGAGGTTTTTAAGAGGAGACTGAATGTGACACTCAGTGCCATGGTCTGGTAACCACAGCGGTAGTGGATTAAGGGTTGGACTTGATGGTCTCGGAGGTCCTTTCCAACCTGGATGGTTCTGTGATTTGCGGGAATTTAATTGAGAAAGAAGTAGCTGGTGCAGAAATTGGTCGTTTAATTTGTATCTGAATTATTAGTTGTTCATGATTTGTAGTGTTTGAAAAAGAATAAAAGCTTCTGCAGAACTATAAGATTTGACAGTCACAGTGTCTAAGAAAAACAAATTAGATGTAAAACCCTAGATATGTGCCTAAACAATCAGTTTCAAAACTGATTGTTTAGCTGTATTAGTTCACTAAAATCAGAAACACTGTATTCCAGTTAGGAAGCTGCAACTGAAGTACATGTATAGAATTTTGATTATTAGTTTAAAGCTAAGTTTGCTTTCTTTCTTTCTAGATACTCACATAGCTACCTTTTCATACAGAACAAAGTAGAAAATATCTAACTAACAAATAGAGCTTAGATGTAGATCAAGCTTCTTAGTCTATTAGTAGGGCAAGGTGCTTACTAAAGAGAAATTACATTAGATTATCTGGAAAAAGAATGAGCAGATAGGTGTTTATATTCAGATAAAATAACTTTGTTCAGAGTTTAAAGTATTCAGAAGTTCAAACTTCAAAAGTTTAAAGAATTCAGCCTTCTTTAAAAGAGGCCTGCTTTTAAAATTGTCACAATGTATTGCCTTAGCCTGATCTCCCCTGAATATATTTTATTTTAAGGTACTTGTGGTCCAGGCTGTCCGACCAGACAGGCTACAGAGTGCCATGGCTCTATTTGCATGTAAAACCCTAGGTAAGTTAATTTTTCACTAGGGTGTTTTCACACAAAAATTTACTATATTTAATACTATGTTTATCTTATTTTGTAGTTCTTACAGAGTCTGTAAGTTTTAGGATTTGATAATACTCTATAAATGCATTTACTGATTTTGTTCTTGCAACCCAGGATAATTTTCTCATTGCATTTAACACTTCACTGTTTATGGTCCAGTCTAAAGATGCATTGAAAGTCTGTGGTTTCCACTGTTTAACTTTATGATACAATTATATATGTAGCTTTGGGCTCATGTATAAATGCCTTACCTATACCAAGTCAACAGTCTAAACATTTAAGTTTTATATTAAAGCAAATCATAGGCTAAAGTAATTGTAGTACCAGGAACTGAGTGAATTCAGTCTAATAAGTAAGGTCCTCAGGACAATACAGCAGTGAAGTTCTATATGAGTACAGACATGTGGAAATTAGTTTTAGCAAATAAACTGGCTTCTCATATTCTTTTATTCCATATCTTCTCTTTTTTATGTTTTATTGGAGACTTCACTGTAAATAAAATCTGCAATTTATATGAGTTAAGCTGGGAGTACAAGCAATATATTGCTGCTTATATAATTTTCTTATCAGTATGGGGTGCCTTCAACCTGCATATTGTAAGGACTTCTCATTGTATGCCAGTTTTATGGTCTTGACTGAACAAAACTTTGACAGACATATTATATCTGACGTGGGTAATAAAGCACTTCATCCCATATAGTCACTTTATATCCATAATAATTCTAATTTTAGGAATAAAAGAACTCTCTCCGCTGCCTCTGAATTTGAAACGTCTGTATAAAGAGACTCTGGAAATTGAGCCCATTTTGATAATAATTTCTCCTGGTGCTGATCCTTCTCAAGAATTGCAAGAACTTGCCAGTGTTGAACGAAATACTGAGTGCTACCATCAGGTCAGTCTTAGATAAGCAGAATGATTAAGAACAACAATGTGTAAAATTTTACAGCAGTAGTATCTGTTTTACCCTGTTTTTTTAAGGAAGTCAGTATGTAAAAATATATTTTGGTGTCTGTATTCTTTCCTCCTATCTCGCCACTGTCATCTGTTTCCATTGGGAAAATGAGTTGTAAGAGGCAGAATTAGTGATCCTCACAGAAGCAGAATCGGCAAGAGGCATTACTTGGAGAAAAGAGAAATTACAAGATAGCTGGAAGAGGGCAATTGTTATATATGCTAAAAAATCATCTTGTTAAAAAGTGTGCAGTAATCAAAATATGAATGAAACCCTCTGCAAACTAGAGTTCATCATTTCCTCATTACAGGATTTGCATATTTATTTCTACAACAAAAGACAAAAATTGATGTTTGTGGATACTTGTGTTTTATGAAATTCTATAAAATATTTAGAGAAATCTTACGATTTAATGTTAAATTAATTGTTGGTATGATTCCCTGAAGCAAACTCTTGTATTTCAAGTCTTTACAAAGTGTTTAAGAATTAGCATATGGAAAAAAAGCCGTCAGATTTTAGGAATAGTCATAGAGCACTGAAATTATTTGCCCAGCCAAAATTACAGTTGGTTTTTGTCATGGTATACAACTGCTTCCCTGTTTTGCACTGAACACTAAACTGAACAGGGTGACAATAATTCTGCTAGAATAGACCTTAATTAGGAATTGCAAAGTTAAGAACTTGCTTTATGTTGTCTATGTCTCTTGCAAAATTGGGTCTATGCAGAGGTGTTGATACAGCTTTTCTTTGTCTTTAAGTACAAATTTATTGTAGCTGTTAAATTCATAGAATAACCTAGGCTAGAAGGGACTTTTGGAGATCATTTACATCAGCCCCTGCTCAGAGAGGGGAGGTCCCTATTCCAAGGATGCTCGCAGGTTCAAGAGACCTGGGAGGGCTGAGTATGAGCTACAGCAGACTGCAGCCACCTTAGACTAAAAGGGCACTGAATATCTCAACGTTGTCCCTGTACTTTGTCACTGTGTGCCCTGCCTGACTGAGCAATGGGCTCACAACTCTCTTTAGCCTTCTTTGGCTGGCAGGAACCTCACAGAACTCAACAAAGGCAAAGTCCTCCTTCTGGAAAGCAAGAAACCCTTGCAATGATACAGGCAATTTATCTGAAAATTCAATTTTGGATCTTTGTGCTTCCATTTGAAGACTGAAATTTTTTTTAGCAGCAATATGTTACTATAAAAAATGAAAAGACTTAAGCTATTTATATTTTCCAGTTGGAAGGAGAGCAGCCATAGTTTTTTACTCCTTTTAATATGAAATTGAATGTTTCTTTTCAAAGGAAGTACTCATAACTTACAGTCAAAAGAAAACTTATTCTCATTTATCTCTTGTTTTCATTGGATCAGCCTTTCTGAAGCAGTATAGTTTATTCATTTATGTTTAAATTACTTTCAGGTTCCTAGGGAATAGCATCACTGTTACCAAGTGATGTATATTTTTTTCATAAAAAGACTATTTGATACTGCTTCTTAAGAAACTCTACTTAAATTGCAAAGAAAAAATTATGTTTTTCTTAATTTTCCCCCTAGTTTAGTAGCTGTCACATTAGAGAAGATTCTGGTTATCTTTAGCAAACCTTCTGTTTTACATATGCACATCAACTTCAAAGCAGTATTATGTATTTAGCTGTTAAATCAGGTGTGATAAATTCTGATACTACTGTGTTTGTAATTTCAGATTGCAATGGGCCAAGGCCAAGCTGACCTGGCAATTCAAACTTTAAAAGAATGTGCACGCAATGGAGAATGGCTGTGTCTAAAGAACCTGCATCTCGTTACATCTTGGCTTCCTGTATTGGAAAAAGTGAGAGTAACTAGAGAAAAATGGATTTGAAACTAGACAAAATTACTGTGCAACATTTCTGAAGCATTTCAGGCATTTCCATGGTGTTGTTAAAAGTTTTAAAAATATAAAAACAAAACTTTGCAGTTTTCTCAATCGTGAATAAGGTGAATCACTTGAGATCTAAGCTGCTCTTTCCTTTTTGTGAACACTTTAATTGTCATACAATGCAGAGTATTTCTGCGACAGTTAGTGATAAAAATGCTCCTGATGCAACTTCTGGTACTTTACTGCCTATATTTGCTCACTCTGAATCTATGTATACTTAATTACTTTTTAATTTTTTTTTTTCAGTTCCAGAACTTTCTTTTCAGTAGTTCTTTTTTGTTAAATGTAACTTGGGTCTGAGTCACGAAGAGGTTTTTGCTAATTTGAAATTAGGATGTCTAATGCTTTATAGAAACACACGTGCACTTATGGCAAGTAAAATCATTATCTTGCTAACAAAATCAGAGTGGCTGCACGTGTATATTGCTGTGAAATCCACAAAACAAATTAACTCCAAAAAGAGAGGTGGAGAATTCCTATCAACACTTACTACAATCTTAATGGACACAACTTGAGGTCTGTCTCCTGTCTGGCAATGGCCATGGGCCTTTAACATTCTTATAACATATTTTGAAAAAGTAGAGCTATAAAACATCTATATGTGTCATCTAGTCTGAATATGATAGTGAAGAGTAAGGAAGTATTTGTAGGTTCTTACTAATTTTAAAATTTCAGACCTTGTAAGTATTATAATATAGATACATATCAGAAGTTTCTCCCTCTTTCACAGGAATATAATACTGAATGTGTTAAACTTCAAGCTGAGCTTAATATAGACTGAGATTTGCTGCTGTTTGACTCAGCACATCCACTTGTCTGGTTTGCATACTATTAGCATGTGTGAGGCAATGTAATTCATGTTTGAACATCCTCTTAAGAGAGAACTGCCTATTTATAATTCAGTTCCATCCAGGTACATAAATTTAGTTCTCACATTTTTTCAATTTGAGAAGATGAAATATGTCTTTTGGTCAATGTGAACTTCATCAATATGAAGGTGATAACTTCTCAGCTTGAAACTGACTGCTCTTAGCTGTTCTCTAGCCAAACAGAATGTATCAAAGGATGCACGCTGCAGATAATTGCACTTGAAGCAGTACGTAAATTATCTTGTTTTCTTTTCTTAAATCTCCTTCTTTTAAGGCATCATTTTTAGTTTGTCATTTTGTGGATCATCTTAGTTTGTCTCTTGGTTTGTCTCCCATAACATCCTCATAGACAAGCTGGTTAAATACAGACCTGATTTTACCACAGTGAAGTAAACTGGAAAATGACTTAACTGCATGGCTTTAAAGGTTGTTGTCAGTGGCAGAAAAGTCCAGCTCATCTCCAGTTCTCAATGGTGTGCTCCAGGTGTTGATACTGTGGCCAACATTGTTTAGCATCTTTATTAATGAGGTTAATGATGGGACAGAGTGCATCCTTGGCAAGTGCTGATGATACAAAACAGGGAGAAATGACTGATAGAGCAGATGGGCATGCTTTCAATCAGGACCTTGATAGACTGGAGAAGTAGGCTTACAAGAACCTTAAACTCAGCAAAGGGAAATGCCAAGTGCTTCCCATGGGAAGGAATAACTCCAGGTATCCACACAATATGGGGCTAACTGGCTGCAAAACAGCTTAGCAAAAAAGACCTGAGAGTCCTGGTAGATGAGAAGTTGACTACGAGCCAGCAATATGCCCTTGTGGCAAAAAAGGCCAGTGGCCTCCTGTCCTGTCAGTGATTTCAGCAGGTGAAGGGAGATGATCCTTCTCACCTGCTCAGCCCTGGTGAGACACATAGGGAAGTGCTGTGTCCAGTTCTGGGCTGCATAGTACAAGAGAGGAGTGGGCATACTGGATCTGGTCCAGTAAAGGACTAGTAAGTAAAGGTGATGTATTGACTACAGTGTGTGTCATACAAGGAGAGACTGGAGAACTGGGACTATTCAGCCTGGGGAAGAGAAACCATGGGGGAAAACTTATTATTTAGTGTGTACTGGCTGATGGAAGGAGTAAAGGAGAGAGAGACAGACTCCACTCCGTTGTGTCCTGTGACAGGACAAGAGGCTAAGGGCACAAACTGAAATACAGGAGATGCCATCAAAAACTGGAGTTAACTTTCCAATTTAAGGCATTATAATTTTGTAGATACTGTTCTGCATATGAAGGGAAAAAAAAACCTGAAACCTACTTTAATGTGTAACATCTCTTTAACAGGAACTGAATACATTACAGCCTCAACCAAACTTTCGCCTTTGGCTTACTACTGAAGTTCATCCAAAATTTACTCCAATTTTACTTCAGTCAAGTCTGAAAATCACTTGTGAAGTAAGATCTGTTTTCAAAGCATTTATTGCATGTTTAGAATTAATGAAGTTGAGTGTATAGTAAACTTCATGCTTCATTAGAATAAAATTTGACTAATGTGGACTGTTGACATAGCTGGTTTTGCTTTATATTTCAATTTGATCTAGTAGATAAAATGCTATGAATTCACCTTGAAGGATTTTCACTCAGCATTTGTGTCTATAGAAATGTGCATGCACTGTTTTTTAAAGGGGAGGTTTGTAAAATTTCTTTCCAGATATTTTTTTTCCAGTTCGAAGTCAGAAGCAAAAATAAATTTACCTGGGGGAAGTATTTGTTCTGTTTTGCACTCCAAATGAATTTATGCTTTTAATCAGTGTATCTCAAAAGCAAAAACCTATACGGGTGCTGGTATGAAAAACAAGAAGTATGTCCTCATCTAAAGATCACATAATCAAACTTTTTCTTCCTTATTTTTATTTTGGCCCCATAGCTTTATGTTCACTTGGTCCTTTGAACAAAAATGGCTCTCCTTCCATACAGCAGAACATACAGTTAAAGGCTTTTATAAAATTTTGAGTACTTTGCTTTCAAGATGGCACCAGCCTTAGGAATGACTGGGACCGTGCTCCTCCAGCTCCTTGGAAAGTCCTGCAATCATTAATGCAATTATGGGTTAATGCCCATTATGGAAATCATGGATAGGAGTGCTACTAACTCTTCTGTTGGTTGTAGAGATTTTGCCTATAGCTGAACCAAGAAGCTGTGACCTTTTAGATTCCCATGTTGCTGACCTAAGAAACCAAAATTGTTACAGTTTTATGTTTGACTGCAGGTATTTTAAAACTTCGGAGGTATCTTCTTGCTTATATTTAGGTCTTCAGTGGTATAGAAACCACAGGACTGTGTAGGATGGTCACATTTCTTTCATATTCTTGAGGTTATTATTTCCACTATTTTTTGATCGATAGGAATTTTGCACTGTTGCAATTTTCTAAATCCTTTTGTTACCTTTTTGTTTGTATTAAATATTTTGATGCCCTGAAACCACAGTTATAGCCAATGACTTGGCTAATAATTGATTCTTATGTGGTTGTGATATGTCCTTTATCTATTACCAATGAAGATGCAATTTTTTTGTTTTTTTTTTAAATAACAGTTGACTACAGTATTTTGGCAATATTTGCTAGAAGTGTGCATATGCAACATATGCAGCTCTGGTAATCATATGGAAATGTTAGCAACCATTATGTTTCAAAAGAACGTCCTTATAAATATGAAAATGTGATTTAAATATCTTAAAAATCTGCCTGCCTTCACACTTGCAAACAATTTTAAAGTGGCTGAGTGTCTAATTAGTTGTTTTTACTCTTAACCACTGTAATCTTTGTTATTATATACATTTTAAGTGCAGTTATTTCTTTTCACTATGAACATTACCTATCTCTGTATCAGAGAACTGTCATTTTATCATACATTTATAGACTACATATATATATTGGCTAACAGAATGTCATGGTAGTGTTAGGCGAGATAACTGTCATCACAGAAATTATATGGTAATTATATGTAAAATCAGAAGGTTTTGTTCTTGAAAAAAGAACAATTGAAATAAAATTGAAAAAAAATATTTATGCTTCCATATTTTGATAAGAGTCTGTTCTGCTCTTAAGTTCTTTTAGTGTAGTTCAGTCCTCATATGAGTTGGTCCTTAAAATTTCCTTCAGTAGGTTGAAGTTATTTTCAGAATAAGATAATTCTGTTGCTAGGCTACAAGCAGATTTTTTTCTTGTTAAATTTTGTTTTATTAAGAACTGTGTCATTTCATTAACTTATTTATCATATGTTAGACTTTTAGAAAATAGAATCTAAAACTATTAATATTTCTGTCTAGAACACTGTTTTTCCTTCTGATGCAGGCACCTCCAGGCCTCAAAAAGAATCTCTTACGAACCTATGAATCTTGGACACCAGAGCAAATCAATAAAGAGGGAAATTTGTCTCAAGCACATTCTCTCTTCTGTTTAGCATGGTTCCATGCTGTATGCCAAGAAAGAAGAAATTATATTCCTCAGGTAATTTAAAAAAAAATTTACTCCATTTATTAACTTTTATACTTGGAAGTATTTTTCATCAAGTATATGCTGGTATATGTTATTCATTACTGTCTCTGACTGAATTTTGGTAGCCTAAATGCTGGTCCCTATGAAAATTGCTAATGTCTGCATGTGGTAATTTTGTGACCTATGTACTCACTGATACTGAGCCCTAGAGGGCTCCTATAGGAGTGAGAACCTGTGGAAAAGATTCTGTGAATCCTTTGCTTGGCACAGGAAAAAATATTTTAGTGACAGGCATGACTGAACAGAGGGCATGAGAAAAAAGACACTTTGGTTTAAAGCAGGAGATGACATTGTCTGCTCTTTCTGCATACAAACCATGTACAAGGAGAAGGAAGAACAAGGGATTTTAGTAGTTTTTTTTTTTTTCTTTTTGTGAGGGTTATAGTGGTTTTCAGAGAGTGTGATGTGTTTTTTTCCTAGATAAATTTTTGTTTGAAGCAAACATGTCTTTTTGGCTGTGGATCTTTAAATTAAACAGAAGAAAACCCACAACCACTTAACAGTTTTATATCTTGTTTGGGAAATTAGCCTGTAATCTGAAAGATTTGATCTATCAGAGCTTAGAGTGCTTGAGAGTTTCTTGCTAGTTTTGACTTTGTTTTATAAGGTTGTTTGCCTTTTGCAGTGACAGTCCTGAATAAGTTAAAAATATTTGAAGTACTGATCAGACACTTGAAGTCTCATTTGTATTTTTTTCTAATCTGTGTTCATTTAGCACCAGCTTTCTGAGTGATGTAAGACAGAATTACTTCTTTCTCACTGTAACTGTGTTCGTCTCATGAAGTTAGTAATGATTTTATTTTTTTGCTCAATTTTTTTTTTCTTATTTTTTTACCTTCTTCTCACTCCGCTGGACTGCAGTTAATCCTAGCTCTTATATTTAATAATGATTTTTAGGTTGGTTTGGGTCCAAGTACATATCTGTCAAAAAAACCCAAAACAACATGAACAATTTTGAGAGACTGCAGCATCTTTCCAGTTTATGACGTTCGGGACCCCTTCAGGGTTGATAGTTTGATTGTGCTCTGTGGAGTAGCTGCAGTCTTGGCCTGAGACTGTTCCATCTCCAATTGTCTGACACATTTGCACATTTCTTATCATGAGTCATATGCACCTGCTCATATTATATGTTCCAAATGCAAAGGTACAGCCATAAGAAAATACAGAAATAGGAGATACCTTTTGGATCTGGATTTCCTAAGTTCTTTATCATGTATCAGTATTTATTTTTACTTACTCACTTAACGTTGAAAGGTTTGTTGTTTGTTTGTGGGTTTTTTGTTTTGTTTTTTGTTTTGTTTTTGTGAGAATTACATACATTAATGCTGTATGAAGAAAAATGTTACCAAGAACATAAAGGAGGTACAAATTGAGAATGATTACAATTGGCATGTTGCAGTCAGCATTTTCACTGTAATAGTAGGAGTAATTTCTTTACTCACAGTAATCTTTTCAGTCAGCAGAGAAGTTACATGAAAGAAGTAGCAAGAGCATGAAAATATAATGTATTTGAAGAATCAGGCCTGTTTATGAAAATCCAAAGGAAACAGAAATGCAAACAAGCCCTCAGAAATAAAATCTCGTAATTCAATGATGTGATCATGGATGTTATTGTTTTTGTTGAAGTAAATGCTGTTATGAAATAAAATAATTTCAAGTTTATATTCCTGATACTCAGTGTATGGTAGTTCATGTAACTGTGTAAAATTAGATGCACTGATAGAACTAGATTTTTTTATACTACCTCCACTAAATGTTTCCAAAGATGCTCTTATAGGATACAGGTTGTCTCTTTTTTCACTCAGTATTAAGTATTATACAGTATTAATTAACCACATAATATTTGCATTTTACTTTATGATCATTATTGTGTGACTAATTAATTCTTTGAATTTCTTTTAATGGTAGGGTTGGACCAAGTTTTATGAATTTTCTTTATCCGATCTCCGTGCTGGGTTTGATATTATTGATAGACTCTTTGAGGGTAAGTCACTGAAGGAAAGATTTCCCCCCTCTCTGGTACAACCCTTCTGAAGGTCTCACTTGAAATTTTTAGAACATTAAAAATTTTCATGGTAATTTTAATAAATTGGTAACTTTGCATGATTGTTTTGTTTGAAGTGGGGCCATTCTGTTTAAAGGCTGCTTTGAAGGGATTTAAATGTTGCATTTGAATTGTCATTGGAACATTTTCACAAATATAAACATAGAAGCAGTCGTTAGTTAACTACTTCAGTACAGGAAATAGTCTTGCCCTGAATCAGGTGTGCTGAGTCATCTGAGCCTTTTCTGGATGTAGCACCTGACACTTAAGTGTATCTCTTCATTAATAAAGTGATTACAGCTGAATACAGTCTTAAAGCTACTCTGCTGTCAGGTTTATTATTTCCTACATTTGGCTTATGCAGATTGTGGCATTCTTCTAGGCAGTGACAAGGCATGGGCTGTCAGACAGGAGAGCCTGGAGAGTCTCTCTGATAGGCAGCAGCCTAGGTGGTTAATACTGTTCAGGGCAAAAGAGAGTTTAGCTGTATGGATGCAAGGCACCTCGTGCCATCTCACCTTGAGTTCAAATGGTCCCTGTATGGCTTTACCATTAGTAGAGGTGTTGCATGAAGAGCTTTATCTTTCTACAGCACTCAGATAGGAGTGGAGAAACTGCAGAGCTCATCACCAGTAAGAAAATTTGGAAAGGGTGAATCATAAACGAAATTTTGGCAGGTTGGGTAAACCACTGATTTATACATGCCAAGAACTATTATACTCAGATTTTGGAGTCCAGAGGAATAAATAGGAAATACAGGAGTGCCTGGGAGATAAAGTCTTCTATCTCTGTTCCTTCCCAGTGTGAGCTTGCCCGTATGTTGAATAAGAGAATTTAATATTAATTAATTCCTTGAATTGAAATTCACTGTTAGATAGAGCCCACTTGCTCTGTTAAATATTGTAGTAATTTCTTAATATGAGTTAATATTGAAAATTATAAAATTTTAAAGTCTTCACATTTAAAATAATTTCAAAATAAACTTAGGAACTTATATTTTAGGAGTAATTTATGGTCATTGACTTTAATGAGATTTAGGAATGATTAGTACGCCTGGAACTGAACCCTAGTTGGACAGACTTGAAACATACAGTCATTTAAAGAGGTTGATTCTTTAAGTGTCAGTGATAATTGTTAAGCCAATCATTAACTTTTGCTATGAAGATAACTTTTCTTAAGAGGAGAATGTATTAACAACAGTTACCATCAATAAAACCTCCTTGAAAGTACTTACTGTTTCCTTTTTAAAAAGGACTTCAAGAAGTACATTTCTGATCAAGCTTTTATTACCTGCACATGAAAGCTATGGAATATAAGCAGGTCATTGCCCCATGTAGTTGTTTGGACAGCTGTGAGAGAAGGAAGGGAAAATACAGTTATTTTGAGCTTGTGGGATGGAGCTAAACCAGGGTGATCTAACTGTCATGTCAGTCTGGCCAGGAAACTAATAGTAATATGCTTGGTTTTCTATGCTATGTTGTGTAAAAGTACCTGCCATGTACCTCATCGTGTTTGAAAGATTACATTTCCAGTAATAAACATGCTAACTATTCATTTGACAAATACTAACATTCAATGACAAATACTAACATTGAAGTTTCTGCAACTTTTTTTATTTGGTAATATACAAGAAAAATTATAAATCTTTAATATGTTCATGTTTTTTTATTTCACTGAAGAACTGCAGTTATAATAAGAAATGCTTATAATGTAATACTGTCCATTGATACAAAGATATTAATTGATTCATAGGTTCCAAAGGTTTTCAGTGGGAATTTGTGCATGGTTTATTTGAAAATGCAATTTATGGAGGCCGGGTAGATAATTACTTCGATATGAGGGTTCTTCGCTCCTATTTGAAGCAGCTTTTCAATTCCCAAGTCATTGGCAGTTTCAGTGCTAGAGGCAAGAAGATGACTGGTTTCCCATGCTCAGTCTCTCTACCAAATTCCTGCAGTATCTTGGTAGGTATGAAATTTTAACACCTAGTATAGAAACTATAATAAATTATTTTCAGTAATTGTTTGGGGGAATAATTCCACAAAGAAAACCATAGTTAAAATCAAAAGGATACCTCCATCTATTTAAGACTTCTTTTGTGTGGGGCACTAATTCATGAGTTGTCAGAACCATTCGGTCAATATGCTGTCAGTCTCCTATTTTATGATAATCTGATTGGACTGTGGTACAAAGCATAGCTATAAAGAACTGAGAAAAATAAACTGGTTACATTTATGAAAATTACATTGTTATGTAACTTAGTTTATTAACATAATAGCACTTTTCTATAGACTGCTAAACATTCTTAAAACTTCTGTATGAAATAGGAAAATCTAAATATATCTCCTTATTTACAAATATATCGACACTGACATGATCTGTTAACATCTTGTGGAGAGTGTAGGACATTTTATTTGAAGATATAAATATGGATTCTGATTCTCCTTCAGTGTAAACAGGAGGGAATTCAACAGATCTATCCCTGTCCTTTCACATACTGCTACTATTAAGATTCATTTGCATTTTAATGACTCCATACTACTCTAATATGAAATGGAATTATGCCAATTAAAATAAATTGCTGGCATTAGGCATTCTGTACCTGAATTCTGACTGTTTGGGTTTGAGTTTGTTTGGGTTTTTTTAATTCAAAATATGGTGGATATTTTCTGTACATGTGCTGAATTAATATCACAAAGAGGGAAGTAATAAATAAACCAGGCTGGTCTCTATTCATATAGAGGTCAAATAGATGAATCTTTCTTCTTCACTAGATTTAATATACCTCAATTTCTTATAAGATTATTTATGTGACAGCTTATACCTTTCTGTCTTCTATATTTTACTGCAATTAGTTTTGACTTGTAGAGAACTAATAATAAAGCTCCATTTGATTACTCAGGCTAATTGTAACAGTATCACCAATTTCTATCAGTGTTTAGTGTAGAGGTCTGCTACTATTATCTCTGAAGTGAGATTTCTTGTCAAAGTAAGTCATTAGTACATAGGACATGCTCCTGCAAGCAAAAGAAAATAATGCACATAATGACATAATGCAGTGGGATGCAGCCAGACTTTTAAACAGTAAATTATTTTTGCCTCTAAAGCCACAATAAAAGAGACATCCACACCAAAAATCTACCTTAGCCTGCAAGGCCTCTTTCTGTTTTGTACAAGAAAAGCATCAATAGTGATTATTAAACTGTAACCACTACTGAAGCTATCCAGCTCCATCAGTTGAGCAAACCTGTTTTTACCTAAGGGATTTGACTTTCTTTGAGTGATATCTTCATATATTTAAATTTAAGTGAGAAGAGTGGGTGCTCTTAATTTTATTATTATGTATTATGGTCTACTATTCAAATTCTGAATGCTGAAATATTTTTTCTGTATTTTCATTAATTTACTTTTAAGTTTTCAACAGAAGTATTTCAACTACTTTTCGGAGACAGCCTTACTAAATTTTCTTTTCAGTTGATAGCATCACTATGATCAGAATTGCTTTTTACTCTTTTAGTAAAAAGAGTAAACACTATAGAGGAAATACTATATAAAATAATGTAGGTTTTAATATATAAAATAAAGAAATTTATAAATAAGATACATACCAAGATATGTCATGTGTTAGATACTTACTTTAATCTTTGTGTTATGCAGTACACGTAAGGGAATTCTTTTCAGCATATACTGTTAATTTCATGAGCTGAACAAAATATCCTTTGCTGCTAATACAGGATTACCGTAATATTATTGAAAGCCTTCCAGAAGATGATAAACCTGACTTTTTTGGCCTGCCTGCTAACATTGCTCGTTCATCCCAACGTATGATCAGTTCCCAGGTAAAGTTACATTTTTTGTTGACCTCTGAATCTTTTCTACATCCATTATAAGCTAGAGAACCCAACCACCTGTTCATAAATATGAGTTTCTATAAGAAAGAGTATATGGAGGGATTTTTGGAATATGCTGACTTATTACTGTAGAACATTTTACTATAATAACAATTATCTTAAGCTATAAAGACATTTGTTTAGGACTTAAATAAACAAACAATTATTGAGAAAGTTTACAGTACTATAATTCAGTTCATGTTGAAGAGTAGCCAGTATGTAAGTAGTTTTACTGGATGTGTTAATACTCTTTAATTTAACTCCTATCAAAGGGATAGTTCTTAGAGAAAGTTCACAGAAAATTCTAACCTGGTAGTTTGACACATAGAGTATACATAACATTTTATGCTTTTTCTAAAAGAGAAATTCTGAAGAATCCTCCCAGTAGTCACAATCCTATCTTTACTACTAGAAATGTGAAAATTTGGAAAAATTGTTCTCACTCGAGAATAACATTGAATACTTCAACATGTAGTGAAATTCTCAATATAATGAAAAGTAAATTCCAGGGATCTCATAGGTGCTAGTTTAAAAATTCACTAATTTTAAATATTTTCATTATTGCTCTAGCTGTAAGGTGTGGCAGATGTCTGTATCATAGTTAAAGAGTTCTCAGTAATCATTTAATTGCAGTTTAGTCACGCTTTGAATATATGTTTAATATATGAGCATGGAGTTATCTTAGTGCTGCAGTAATAATCAATGGTCTAAGATTTTTCACCTCTTTGTTTTAGAGTTGTCTGTAGAAGCCTTGGCTTGGGTGAGTGACCTGGGTCACTCATAATGCTACGTACTATAAATGACACACCAATGGCAGCTATTCTTCTCATCCTTTTTGGACCCAGAAAGTACTGACTCTCTTGTTCTCCTCATGAGTTTAATTTTGTTGGTCTAAAAAGGGAGATGATGGACTGATTTCAACTCTGGATGTCTTCATTAGTAATACATTGTTTGGTTTGTTGGACGAAGCTTTTAAGTAATTTGAATTAATATTTTAACAATTCCCTTGTGTGTCAATTCAGTTGCCTAAAAATTGGCATCTAAAGATGCCCTAGTGTGTTTAACACATTTACAAGGAGCTGTGCTAGGACACAGGACCTGAGTGAATACATTTTCTTGGGCCAGCAGCCAGACTTCAGTCAAAATGGCACTAGGAGCCGTTGTTGAAAGAACTGATTCCTAGTGCTTGGGTACCCTGATCCAATAGAGCATCAGTCTTGAGATTCTGTGTCATATCTACCTATCCATAACATTTTCTTGGGTTCAGATGGAATTATGCCTAACAATTGAATTGAGCCCCTAAGGCCTAGTGTCCAGGGGAGATTGACTGTAAAGTGGCTGTACCTTGGCCTGAGGTGAAATTTGGTAATGCCCATAGGTAGGTGAAAGTCCACCTGTAATATCGATAAATTTGTTTAGATATATCTGTTCACTTAAATCTATAGTTGTACTGTCAAATTGTTGGGTTTTTAAAAATACTATTAGCACATGAAATTGTAAAGTTATATGAAGACAAATCAGTAGGATGAGGGTACAGAAGGTGCTGAGGTGAGCTCAAGAACTCCTCTATTACAAAGCCATAAAATGAAGTAATATTTAATGTAGCTCTACTTTTTGCCTTAAGATCTTTTACATAAAAATCAACTTGTATTTTTTACATAAAAATACACTGTATACTGCTGATTATTTTATGTATTTCAGCTGTGCTTACATAGAGCCATGTTTGTTAAAAATGCTAGTATTGGAAAATGAGTCCTTAGTTAACCTCCATGAATTCAGAACAGATTCAGAGTTCCTGTGTGACAGGAAATAGGTAATGAACACATTTACATGCAGACTCACACTCTACTGAATGGCTCTGTCATAGCATTGATTTTAATTTATAAACTATGGCTTATAATCAGACTTTTGCCTCATATGTGAGATGATTCTTTGTCTTACAAGAGATTTCTTTATCTTTGCAGAAACAGTTTGTGGCCCTTCTTTAAGCCTTAGGCAATTAAGGAACAGAAATGGGAGATTTTTCTTAAACTGTGTTTCTACCCAGTTACGAATCTACTCCCATTCAATTTCTGACAGTTTGGCAGCTGTCTTAGATTCACAGGTGAACCTGTGCTTCACAGTCTGAAACGGAATGATTGCTTTCTAACAGGAATATTTCTCATCAATTGATTTCCAAGCTAAAGCCAAGAAAAAGCTGAATGAAAAAAGGTAGAGGGAAGTCAGTTGCTACCAGCTAGGTTGCTATGTCACTAGCACTTGAAAGGTGAAATTAAATATTGTGTCCAGTACTTCACTGATTCTGTGCTAAGTATGTGGTTTATTCTCTTCTAATTTATCTCTACTGTCCTATATTGTTTCTCATCTACTAGCCATTTTAATTTCTCAGTCTGTAGTTTTTCTGAAGTCTTCCCAATGCAGAAATGAACAGTCTACTCCACTGAGATCAGGATTAGAGGAAGTAGTTTTTTTAAAAGCATACATACTTTGAAGCAATTCCAGCTTTAGCCCTATGTTTAGCCTCAGAGAGTTAAAATAATCATTCAGATATACATTAATTTTAAGTAACTATGACTAGCAATCTGTTAACAGTTCAAATTCTTTTTTAAAGAAGTATGAAAACAAGAGTGTGATGTATGCTGTTAACCATGAAGTTAAACTAATGTAATTCTATTACAAGAAAACCAATGTCATTTTCTGACATAATTTCATTACCCAAGATGGAATACTTGGATAACAGAAATGTAGATTTCACATAGACTTTTTTGTTTATTTCACATGTATAAGAATGATAGTTTGTATTGCTGGAGCAGCAGTTTGCTGCAGCCCAGTGCAGCAGTTTGCAGTTATGTAGAGATTGCTTCTGTAACCTACTGCATTGGTAATGTTTGGGTAAACCTAACAGCACTAAAAAGAAATGGGCTTTTGTCAGTAGCCTTTCAAATATTGATGATATTCACAGCTTTTATTTTATCCAGCCAAGAACTTCAATTTGAATCTGAGTATTGCTAGCTTTCCTATTTTAATATGGATAATTATTTACTGAATTGTAAGAAATTAAGTCATACAAAGTTTTGTAAGAGCCATTCTTTTAAAAAAGGAAACCTGAGTCATTAATAGGCATGATCTTTTCAGGAATATGACCTTTTTTTTTTCCTGAATTTGTACTTAGTTGCTTTATGTAGATAGAGGCAGGGAAATGTTTAGAGGCTGTATTTCCAGAGTCCACTGTGACTCTTTGGTTCTTCCTTATCCCTCATGAATAATCTCACATCTCTTGATATGTTCTCTCTGCAGAACAGGGCTGTTAAAATAGAAAAGGACTTAGCTGACAGTGCAGCTGCAGGAGTCAGCATAGCTCATCCTGTCTATTTTACATCAGGTACAGATTTTCTGTGCAGCTTAAACTGAATATTCCCCATGCTCAGCAAGAGTCTTAGCCGCTCGATTACAGTCATTCTCCTTTTTTCTGATCTGATAAGCCCTGTATTTTTGCCTGTATATTGGCCGGCATTAGGGTGGTTTTATCTCCAATCTAACCTGTAACTAATGATTACAGTAGTCACAGCATGTGGAGCCTTACTCTAGCTTTCCTGTAGATGGGAAAGGTCTGTAATTTAGATATTGCTCCACTCACCTTCTTGCAAAGTGGGCTTTTGGCTCCCATGTACTTTTTTCTTGTTCTTGGGGCCATATTTCTCTTCTATTAACTCCTATGAACCAGTTTAATCCTTTATTATAGTTTTAATAGAACCATACATTAAATGTCTTAGTCAAAATGCCATTTATCATGTGACAGAATTTTTACAGACTGAAATGGACAGGCCTATGTATGATTTTTTACACCTTGGAAAAACAGCAAGAGCTATCTTGTTCTGTGCAGGTTTTAGTATAGCTGCAAGATTTACTGCCAGCAACCACTCTAGGATGATGAAATGAGAATGCAGAGCCATTGTTTTGTCTCCCTCCTTTCCTTGTACTTTGCACTAAGCAGACTTAGTCAATACAGGCACTCTTAGAGTGTAGCATTCAAAACCTGTTGTTAGTGTTGTGCAATGCTATCACATCCTGTTGAATGACTGTGCCTACAAGTAACTACAGCTTGTAACTAGTAGCTGTGTATGATGAGTTGACTGGTTAATCTAAACATTATCCAAGAAGCATTTTTGAAAGAAGCTTTTCAATAACCAGCAAGGTATCCAAGGCTCTTCAAATATCACTGCTAATTATAGTCAATATGTCTAAATTTGCTTAATGCCATTTTTCTATATGGAATACTGGGTATAATTATTCTGTAGTCCTGACGGCCATACTGCTTCTGATACAAGCCAGAATGCTATTAGTCTTTTTGTTCACTTGGGCACACTTCTGGCTCATATCCAGCCAGCTGTTGATCAGTGCCTCCATGACCTTTTCCATTGGGGAATTTTCCAACCACTCTTCCCAGGCCTGCAGCATATCATGGGTCTTTTGTGGCCCAAGTGAAGGACCTGGCACTTGGCCTTGCTTAACCTCATACAGCTGGTCTCAGCCCATCAATCCAGCTTGTCTCTGCAGTCTTTTATCCTCAAGCAGATCAACACTCCAACCCAAACTGGTTACATCTGCAAATTTACTGAGGGTGCATTTGATCCACTCAACCAAATCATTGATAAAGATGTTAAAGAGAACTGGCCCCAAAACTGAGCCCTGCAGAGCACCACTGGTAACGGTCTGCCAGCTGGATTTAACTCCAATGCTCATGCAGGATTTTGTTCATGTTCTCCAGCCAGACTTTTTCTCTCCCATTGATAGCTGCCCCTTCCCTCTTGTCACAGTTTAACCTTGGGCCAGCAATTAACTGAATGACAGATGCTCTCTATTAATACCCCTCCCCTCCCTGATAAAGGAAAGAGAGAGAATAAGGGAGAGAGATTTACGGGCTGGAAACTAAACTAAACAGCTTTAATGAAACAGTAATGATAAAAAGAAAAAAAATATATGCAAATATACAGGAAAATGATAACACATTCCTCCTGTCTACCCCAATAATTCTCACGTCACCACCGAAGCTGCAGGGCAGCCCTGGGAAAATCCAGGCTGGACTCCTGGAGTCAGCAGCAGTTGGGAGATGGAGGCAGGAACACACAGATTCAGGCTGGCACGGATCAGGATGAACAGAGAGAATCATTCCAGGATGCTAAAGCAAACAGGGACAGGTGAAAAAGGGAGAATGCAAAGGGAAAGGAGAAGAGGAAGGAAAGGAATTTGACCCTCTAGATCCCTTAAATTTATACTCAATGTGACACGGATAAGATGGAATATTCTGGTCAATTTTGGTCATTTATCTCATCTCCTCCTCTCTAGAGGAGGGTTGCAGGTATAACCTTACTCCTTTTCTCTTTCTGAAGTACAAGATATTCCTTAGAACTGAGCAGTGGCTTTGGTCCTGCAGACCATTCTCCACCTGTAACTATAAACATCGAGCATTATCAGTCCTAGAAGCAGACACTGCCTGAGAAACTTGCTGTTAATTTCAGCAAGTGCAGCTACTTACAAGAGACTTAGCTGAAAGCAAATTTCCAAGACAGAAAGTTAACTTTATCCTGGCCCAAACCAGGACACCTCTGAAACCACATACAGAGGCTATTGAATACTTCAGGCTTTTACCGACCATACTTGCCTCATGTTTTCTTGCATTTGTCAAATGCCCCAATGCCCCATGTTTATTTCAACTTTTGTATGTGTTTTAGAACCTGTCTCTTTTTTTTTTTTTTTTTTTTTTTTTGGGGGGGGGTCTGGTCTTTCTGCACAATGAGGTGATTTGTTCTGAGCCTTACTCAAAAATGCTTCTCTATTCCTCTTTTTTAATTAGATCAAAGTAAAGTGCTCTTCATTATATTGTCTCCAGTTTTCTCTCTTCCTTATTCCCTCTTCTCATAATATTCTGCTACCAGTTCCCTTAATAAACCAGTGTCTGGTTTCTTAAAGTTCAGAGTCCAGACTGCAGTTTACCTCATGTCTGTTTTCAACGTATACAAATAAATAATAAATCCTGTATTCATTTGCAGTGTTGGCTGTTAAGCAGCACTTTCAAAATTTCTTTCAGTAGTGTCATAACTAATAATACAACTTTTTAATGTACATGAAATATAAATATATACAGTTACAAATAATGATATTAAAAGTGCTTGTGTCTGAAAGGTAACTATTAATTTGAGTTAAAATTTTCTAAGCTAGCAAATCTGTCATGAATTTTATTCAAGCTTTTAAGATACAGTTCACATGAAAAATGTGTTGATGCAGTTCTTTCACATAGTATTAAGCTTGTATATTATATATTTCTCATACTCAGTTAAAATCTCATCTTGCAGATCACTGCTATAAATATCCATTTGAATGGGGACAGGACTAGAATGCACATTGTTATAGAGTTTATTTAGAAGTGTATAGAGATGACCCATCTGTATGCATACTTATTTCCATGTATTCGTACCTTGACATTTCATACTTGTCATGAATGGCAGATGAATTATTTGAAAACAAATACGAAAAAAATAAATATTTGAGTTTGAGCCAGTAGAAGCTCAACACACAGAGATGATATTCGTACATTACATCAGGATAGCATGAGTAAATTAAGATATCTGAACAAAGTCATGTTTATAAAGCCAAGCAGAAAGCATGTTGCTTAAATACACCACAGAAATCTCACGCTGGATGAGTTATTTTTATAGATGTGATTGCTTAAAGAGAAAAAAACAATTTCTTTAATGAAATCCAAAGGAATGGCTTAACATACTTATGTGTAGCTGCTTAATATACTGTGCATTTAAAATAATTGCTGTTGCTCTTCTGTTTGTTCTGGGAACTTAGAAACTTTGTAGAAAAGAAAAAGAAACAAAATTATCTTTTTTATAGCTGTTTTGTATTTTGTGATGAGTACTTGTTAAGTTAAAATTGATAGTAAACTAATAATGGAAAACAGTATGGGGAGGTAACTAAGGTAAGAACTGGGGACAGGAAACATGAAGGGAATCTTCCCTCATTAAATGTATTTGCAGCAATCTCATTGACTTCAGCAAAACAGCATTTTATCCTTGGGCTCTTCATTTAGCTTAGCTGCTGACTTGCTCTTTATTTTCACTTACAGATTCTGTACCTCTTCCCACCATTTATTGCATATCTTGTTTACTTAGATTAAAACTGATCTGTATCTTCCTAAAACTGTTGTCATATGTATGATTGGAGTATAGTTCCAGTGCTATTTTTTACCTTGCTAATGACAGCAACAGAGATGGAGTATATAGAGGAGGGTGTGAACTCTTCAGATTGCTGGATCATGCTTGAGGTTATCCAGGTCTCCACTGCTGTTAATACTCAGTTGAAATTAGAATATGTCCACCTGATATTACAGTCACATATCTGACTGCAGTGATTTTGCTATGTATAGAATAGTGGGGCTGAGGTATGTAGTTATTTTTCAAGGTGCAATTGTAATACAATGACAGCTGTAGTTTCTTGTGAATTGGTCAACAGACTAAATTTTCTTTTCAAAAGATAGCTCAGCAGGACTCTGAGCAGAGGTATCTAATTTTTTATGTACAGCTTCTCCATAGTGATCATACCACAGAGAGTAATATGGGTATAATTATTAAAAACCATGGAACTGAAATTATCCTTGAACTTGTTATGTTATCTCTATAGATGTCAGGCTGAACATAAATCTGTTTTCTTAAAATAATTTAACATTTATATAAGTCTTGTGTCAGCTGTTACTGACATTTATTAAATGCATCCCACATCACAAACAGATAACTGGCTCTAGCAGAAATTGATGAGTAACACCAAACTGTATTTATTATTAATATGTAATCTGAGTACTTAACAAGAATTTTTAAAATAACAGTACTTTTTATATACCTATGGTGCTACATGAGAATGTGCCAGTCGAGTCAAAGCCACAGTACTGTGCGCGTTCAGAAAACACAGCTCTTTACCATTGCAGTGAATCAGTGCACAGCTTCATGTAGCCTTATTAATTCCTATGTGAGAATATATTGTTGCTCTGCATATGAGAAGGTTATTCTCTTCTAAGAAAAGGGTGCAATTTTCCAGTTTTCTTAAATTTTGTCAGTGTGTGTAATTAGTTGATGGCAACCATCTCTACAGACTCTTAGTTATTTATTGGGAGAAGGTGCAACTAGAATACTGACTAGGTCAGTACTGGGCTTGTGCGGTCAATCTGCAGCATCCTGCTGTTTTTCTTTCCTTCTGCACTGAATCTTTGCTCTACAGAGAACCTTCCTAGTATCAGAGGTATATGATCCTATTCTGTATTGAAAAAGATGTAGGTGATGTCAATGTCTTCCCCTTGTTTGCTTTGTATTTTGATGAAGAAGGAATCTATCTCTGTTCTAAGCCCAGTCCTACTTCATATCCTTACTGAGTGGATGCACAGCTTTGAAGTTGCCTTGAGGGAGCAAAAAAAGAGCAAGGATAGATATACAGCTGTTTCTTACTCATCCACATGTGGTATTAATGATTTGGTTATGAACACCATTGAAGTACCTGTATCATAACAACCTCCAGGGACCCTGTTCTTGCAGAGAGGCTTCATTGCAGCACAGAGACTGAAAGCCAGAGTGGTCTCATTGGTGGCTCCATCTTGCACGACTTTTGCAGCTGGACTAGAAGGAACAGTATGGGAGCATGGAGCTCTCTCCAAAGGCACATCAGACTGAAACCCCTTCCTTCTCGTGACTCAGTAAAGACACTTCAAGTGCATCAAGTCACTTTCCCAATATGTACTAAAGTGACTATGCTATATCATCATATTTTAATTTAATCTATAAGGTTCTTATAAAAACAAATAACTCTTTCAACAACTGTGCACATGCATATCTTCTTTAATTCAGAGAAATAAAGCATTGAACTAATTTCTCTGATAAGACTACATCCTATTAAAACAGATAGATGGCAGTAGTGTATCTGCTTTGGTATTTTCTATGGATCCACTGAGAGGAGTTTGTTAGCTTTTTGTACAAAAATAAAAATCATTTTATCTGTTCCTTAGTCTTGAAAAGACCAGCAGTTATCTGACTAGCAAATCTCTCCTGTTTAGTATTCTTAGAACAGCAACTGTATTTAGTTCAGGATTATTGATACTAGATTGTTTAATTTCTTTTTAAGTCAGTGACATAGAATTTCACAATATACTTTATATTTTATTTCTTTTAAAAATTCTAATATAATGTGTAAAACCTGTTTTTTAAAAATTATTTTTAGGATAGATTGCTTATGAAATAAATGCATGACTTAAAATATATAAATTAAACATAGGCTTGTATCTCTTTGTGATGTAGCAGTTCTTGTAGTAGCTGTGACTTACAACACTTTTTACGTAAGTAAAAACAGATAAAAATGAGAAATCTGTTCTTATCTAAGTACCAAGGAAGGCAAAGTTAAAATCTTGACTTTTCCCCATTTATTTTTCCATTAAGTTTTAGTCTCCTTTCCAGGTCAAACATAACTTCCTAGTAGTCCTATATGAAGACACATGGGATCATCAATTGTCTTTATTATAATTTTCCATTCTGTTCATTCTCTCTCTTAATTTCTCAAAATGTGTGAGTTTTTACTGTAATGTGTTGGTCAATGTCACAGCAGCCTTTATCCACAGAAACCCATAAAGTATGCAGTAGATTAAAAAGCTGAGATGCACAATGAATTAAATAACTAGGTAAACAAATATTGACATTTTACATTTGGCTGCCTCACATTTATTAATATGTGCCATTTCTATTTTCTGTGCTGACAATAATTAAAAAAATACAGTGTATGAATTTTCCACTAAGAACGGAGAATATATTCAGTAGCAATTACTGTGCTGTTCATAGTTATTAGATGTACTGTTCATAAATAAGTTGCTCCATTTAATTTTTCTTATAAATGCTGTTAAAATAAGTTGACCTTACTATAAACAAGCAGCTTACAGTTGTGAATAATCTTCTCACACTTCTTTAAAAAGTCCACTGCTTATATTTTTCTGCTTTATGGTACATTTTTTCACATTATTCAAAATATTTAGATGTGTATTTGGACTGGATTAGAACAACATATAAGAGCTTTCAGTTTAAAATACATTAAAATAATATGTTGTGATAACAAAGGCCTCAACAACCTCCCTGGGCAACCTGTTCCATTTTTCCACTATCCATGGTAAAGAATCCAATCTAAACCTACTCTTCTCAAGTATAAAACCACTGCCCTTCATCTTATCGCTACAGGCCCTTGCAAACAGTCCATCTCCAGCCTTCTTGTAGGCCCCCATCAGATACTGGAAGTTTGCTATTAAGTCTCCCTGGAGCTTTCTTTTCTCCAACACCCTCAGCCTGTCTTCATAGGAGAGGTGTCCCAGCCCCAGTGTAATAATCCCAGTTCTCTCAGTCACTCCTTGTAGGAAATGCCATCCAAACCTCTCACCAGCCTTATAGCTCTTCTCTGGACATTCTCCAGGACCTCAATGTCTTTCTTACACTGCAGAGCCCAGAACTGCTCTGACCATTTTCATAGCCCTCCTCTGGACCCACTCTATCAGATCCATGTCCTTCCTGTACTGAGGGCCCCAGAGCTGGATGCAGTACTCCAAGTGAGGTCTTACCAGAGCAAAGTGGCAGAATCACCTCTCTCAATCTGCTGCCCACACTTCTTATGATGTAGACCAGTATGTGAATGGCCTTTTGGTCTGCAAGTGTGCACTGTTGGCTCATGTCTAGCTTTTCATCCAAGTCCTTTTCTGCAGGACTGGTTTCTAGAACCTCATCCCCAAGCCTGATAGCACAGATTGTTCCAATCCAGGTGCAGGATCCTGCACTTGTTCTGGAACTGCACTTGTTGTGGAACTTCATGAGGCTCCTCGGGGCCCACCTCTCCAGTTTGTCCAGGTCCTTCTGGATGACATCCCGTCCTCTAGCTTATCTACGGGACCACTCAACTTGGTATCATCTGAAAACTTGCTTATGGTGCACTTGGTCCCACTGTCTATGTTGTTGTTGATAAAAATATTAAACAATACAGGTCCTAGATAAGAATCCCAAGGGACATCCCTTGTTACTGGTCTCCATCAGGACTTTGAGCCATTGACCACAACCCTCTGGATGTGACCATCCAGTCAATTCCAGACTGTTCAGCTGTTCAGTAGCTCCTTTCTTTTTTAAATGGCCATGACTTCAAATATCATAGAGAGTGGCTTGGCAACTACATCTGCCAATTCCCTCAGGATGCTGGGATGCATCTCATCAGGCCCTGTGGACCAGTGTATCTTAAGGTTCCTCAGATGGTCATGAACCTTGTCTTCACTTAGTGTGAGGGACTATGTCTCTCTGATCTCCATCTTGAGGGCCATCAAAATGAGAGCCATTAGGAGAAAGGTTGCCAGTGAAGATTGAGGCAAAGAAGTTGTTGACAGTCTTAGGCTTCTCCTCACCTGTTGTTAATGTGTTATCACATTGTGGCTCATCAGGGGGGTACACTTTCTGTAACCTTCCTTTTCTGGTTTACCTATCTGTAGAAGCCCTGTTAGTTTTTCTTGACGTCTCATGCCAAGTTCAATTCTAGTTGCACCTTGGCTTTCCTGACCTCTTCCTTACACAACCAGGTGACATCCCTATACTCTTCCCAGGACACTTGTCCCCTTTTCCACTGCCTGTGTATGTCCATCTTGCCTTTTAGTTTGACCATCAGATCTTGACTTCATTTGAAGTCAGCACTGCAAGAAACATCACTGCAATTTGTGAGACTAAAATACTTAAACCATTCAAGTCCTAAAGTCAAAGTTGTCATCATTAATTAAGCAGTAATATGAGTTACTATTTTACAATCTCTAATTTGGACAGATTTCATGGATATAAAACATGACACACACAAAACGTGCATCAAATTCTCAGTCACTTAGCAAAAGTTTGGGATGCTAAAGCAGTTCAAAGATTAGGTCAACGTGAGTATTTTGACATGACTGAAATATATTTTTCTCTGTTTCTTGGAGGTGAATGGCTGGTCTAGGCTAAAATTTAAAAAAAAATATTCAGGCTGAAAGAGTACATGAAGTCTCAGCCTAAAACATTGATTTTTAAAAATTACAGTCAATTGGAAACAGTGTGCTGTCACGGAAGCTTTAATAGTAAGTTATGCTACCCTCATACGTGTTACACGTGAGAGAAGAAATGGTATGAACTGGAAAGAGGTAAAGAATTTATATGAATATTTAATAAAAATCACAGTATGTTACAGTACTCTAGAACACTCAGAGTTAAAATTTAAGTCAGTATTTTTAAGTGCTTAAATTTTTGCAATCAAATCCCAATGTTTTTAAGCTACATTGATAAAATATACAAAGCAGAAAGAGATATAGATGCACTGAACAAAAAAGGTTGAAATAATGGATAGATAGTGTATTTCCTGTTTAAATTATATTGACAAATTCCATAATTAGATAATTAGAAATTGGCATTTAACTTTATTTATTGGAGTTAGATAATACTATAAGTACTTGATTTTGCAGTCACTACTTCAGAAATTCATTTCAGCAACATGGAGATAAGTGTTTATACCTATGAAGGTATACCTTCAAAAATAAAGCAATACTTAATATTTTAAATCTCCCATATTCACAAGGCAATCACGTAAGCTTTTTCCATTTTTACAGTATAAATATGCTAGTTTATATGAAGTACTGCTTACTGAATTAGCAGGTAAAGTATATTTGATATAAAAGTTTTGCTTCTTTGCAAATTATAGTGGACAGCTATCAAAAAACAAATTGTACGAGCCACAACTATAGCTAAAAAAAATGATACCTAGCAGGCACAAATGTGTGTTTATTATGTGTTGCTTGTCAGAACAGCTGCACATCTGCAGAGTGAAAAGGAGGAAGCATAACAGGAATGATAAAGGTTCTATAAGCAAAAGACTAATCGAAGAAAATATTTTTTTTCTAAATTAAATAAGCATTTTTTATGCTATTGATAATAGCTTGAGAACACACAGAATTATTAAAGTTCAAAAGAAAGTTATGAGAATGAGTGGATGAAATGGTATTTTCCATAACTGAAGCTATACTGAGCAGTGGCTTGTATTTTCTTTTCCTCCCTTTAGCTGCCAGAATATGTGCAGAAGCCCTTCTTGTAGGCCTTTGCATCCTTTGCTAGTTTCAAATCCAGCTAGGATATGGCTTTCCCTACTTCATCCTAACACAGCTGAGCAATGTCTTTAGATCCCTGCTGGATAGTCCCATCCATGCTCCCCTTTTCTGTGGGTTACCTTTTTACATGTGGGATCACTGCCTTCCTCTTCATCCATATTGATCTTCTGCTATTGTTCTCTGGCTTGCTTATCATGATTTCTTCCTGCACATCAGAAAAGACTGTTCTTGTGTTTTGAGGAATTGGTTCTTGAAGATTAACTGTTTGCTTCAGAGGAAGAAAATGAAACAGAAAGCACATCATTGCACATCTTTCAAGAATAGAAAATAAGTCAGTATCCATCAGAAATAACTTGACTTCCTGGCTCATTCTGTCTAACATTTAAATAGTCAAGTCCTTCTGAATGATTAAGATTTTTTTCATTATCGAATAACCCTTCTTTCTGAAATATTAGTAGTTTTAATTGCTGGTTTGTTTGGGGTTTTTTTTCTTTAATAAGTAGGCCATTTTTTCATTTACAGATGGAGCCTACTTAAAGGCAGAGCTTTAGTTTTGTCTGTAGATTTTTTGGAAAAGAGGCTTTTTAATTAACTATATACCTCATTAATTTTAAATTACAGTAGAAAAAAGGCAATGACTAATAAGAAAAATATAGATTTTATTTGTTTTGGGATTAGTATGAATGAGAGTCAATTATGTTTACATATCAGTATGGGTAATTGGGTATTTTTTCTGTTGTGAATATATCTGGATTAGTAATTAAGTATGCAGAAAAGTACTTGGTCCATAGATAAATCAGAAAGTATTTCTATTATGTCATTCTTTTGTACTAAAAAAAACTTTGTCTATCCTTCTTCAAGACTTGCATTTGTATTCTCATCACTCAGGTCATTTCACAGCTTCGGATCCTGAGCAGGTCAGTGACTGCTGGCTGCAAATTTGACAGAGATATATGGTCTACTGAACTTTCTCCTGTTCTCAACCTATGGAAGAAACTTAATCAGGTAGGAAAGTAGCTAATTTAGAAAGACAAGGTTGTTGGTTTTTTTTTCTCAGGAAGTACAGTGAAACTAAGGTCTAAGGAATTATCCTGAATATTGAAATGTAAGAAGTGAAAAAGTAAATTAAGCACATATAAGGTAGGATGTACAGTGTTACACATGTATGAGTAACTATGAAATATATATGTGAGGTAAAAGGCTATAGCTTTTTACTCCATATGGAGCTGAGACCACACTCACAAGACATGATCTAGTATCTTGTGTGTTTCTAAGAACACTAATGTATTTTGAATTTGAATTTAGTCTCTTAATTTCTCTAATATTCACAAGGCAATGTTTAATGATTTTTAATATTTTTTCCTGTATAATAATGACATATGATGCTAGCTTTAAACTAAGGTTCATTAAAATCCTTGTTACAACATTTGCAATATCCAACAACGCTTTCTTTTTTTTTTTTTTTTGATTTGTTCTTCCAGTTTGTTCTGGTTTCTTTGTTGTTTGGTTTGGTGGAGTTCTTTCACATATATTGTAAAACTTGATTTCCAGCTATTGAATTCTTATCCTTTTTGCTTTAATGTGGGCAAATTTGCTTTGAAATGCAGATACTGCACATATTCTCACCTTATGCCAGGTACCTACATAGACATTTGGCCTTTGTTCTTCTCCTCAGTGATAAATAATAGATCACAGACATGGTGGCCTAAAAACGTGTCTTGTGCAAAACAAAATTGCAATAAGAAAAAACCTTTCCCTTACGTATGTGCATATATACAAGTGACAAGGTGCATATTAGAATTTACCATTGCATTTTGAAATCTGTCATTGAGTTCCTATTTAATTCATATTGAGTGTGTACATCATGTTTATGTGAAAGTAATCTTTTGTTATGAAATAAATTTATGTTGAAACCTGTGGCCTCTGAACATGGACAGCTTTTAACCAAATTTGTGAACATACAAGAAAAAGCACTGTATTTTAATGTGACCTCCTTCAATTTCGGAAGCATTTACATTACCTGCAGAATCTTTACTGTAGAATCAAAGAGTCAGAGAATGGTTTGGGTTGGAAGGGACCTTTAAAGATTATCTAGTCCAATTCTCTTCCATATTTCACTAAACCAGGTTGCTCAAAGCCCCATCCAACCCGGCTTTGAACACTTCCAGGGAGGGGGCATCCACAGTTTCCTGGGCAACCTGTGCTAGTGTCTCACCATCCTCACACTAAAAAAAATATTCTTCCTTATATCTAGTATAAATCTTCTCCCTTCCAATCTAAAACCATTACTCTGTCACCATAGGCACGGGTAAAAAGTCTTTCTCCATCTTTCTTATAAACTCCCAGTCTTTCTTTATAGGAGAGGTGTTCTAGCTCTCTGATTGTTTTGGGTCCCTCCTCTGGACTGGATGGACACAGTACTCCAGGTGGAGTCTCAGAAGAGTGGAGGGGGAGAATTACCTCCCTCAACCTGCTGGCCACGCTTCTTTTGATGCAGCCCAGGGTGGGATTGGCTTTCTGGGCTGTGACTGCAGATTGCCAGCTCATGTCACATTTTTTCATCCACCAGTACCCCCAAGTCCTTTTCCATGGGGCTGCTCTCAATCCCTTCCTCCCATACCCTTTTTTGATACTAGCGGTTGCCCTGACGCATGTGCAGATCCTTGCATTTGATCATATTGAACTAAATGGTGTGGTTGTTGTTATTGTTATTAACTTTTAGCTGTTGGATACAGATAGTAGGAAAATAGAGGCAGATTGGTTTGATGCTGACAGTATCTTCCATTTTATTTACAAGAAGCAAATGTTAGTCTTCTACTTGTCAAATGTACCTGTCACTAAACTTAGTTGGAAGTAATGGTCAAATATCTGTTTCATACTACTGAACTCAGGAAATGTCCAATATGGATCTGAATTAAATCTAGCTTGTATATTTATAAATTCAAAGGTGTTATTAAAATCAGCTAGTTTTTATTCTATAGTCAAAAAAACCTCTCAGAAGCTTGTTAATATGTAGGCAAAGATCAAGTATGTTTTTAAACATTTTTATTCCAGTGCTGAGTATGTAAATCAAGGATTAATTCAAGAAGGATTTTCTTACAAACACCCTGAAAATAGTGAGTGTTCATCTAAGTGCTGATGATTCTGAAGCATAACAATTTTACCATATGACATAGTTTTGTCCTGTAGAATATAAACTGGAATAGCTGATTATAATCTTTAAGTGTGGACATACTGGTTGAAATCAGTGCAGTCCTGTGTTGAAACTTACATAACATTTCTGTTTAGCTGTTCTGGACTAATACAGAATATCTTGACATTTTCATCTTTATTAGCTTAATTTGAAAACATGCATTTTAATTCTTGCCATTTGAAAACACTCTTGTAATGAATACTGTCCTAAAACTACTTCTTTCAGCATGAAGTAATAGCAGCTGAGTCAAATTAATAGAACTCTCATGAACCCACCATTAAGTTAAGAAACCCTCAAATTCTCTGTATAAGCTTGCACAAGAGACTTTTTTATGGAAAATTTTCAAAAATTTATATACAGAAAGATGTGGACAGGCTGGAGAGAGTCCAGAGAAGGTCCACAAAGATGATCAAAGGACTTGGAAGCCTGATGCGGAAGGCTAGGTTTGTTCAGCCTTGATTAAAGAAGGCTTAGGGAAGATCTTATTGCTATGTTCTAGTACTTAAATGGTGGCTACCAAGAACCTTTTACAATTTTAAGATTCAGCTTGACGGGGTGCTGGACCTTCTCATCTAAACCATGAGGGTATTATCTAAAAGAAAAGGAAGAGAGTCTCAAATGTGAGGCAGAATAGGTACATAAAAAGGCCAGAATAGGTTTCTAAAACCTGCCACCACCATCAACATTGAATTTTTAATCGAATGCAAACCTAGCAGAGGAATATGAGTTTATTTTCATCATAAATTTTGCATGTCTGAGGAGGCAGTTTTCAGAATGTACTGGAGTTTAAAAGCCTTGAGTTTAGGAACGTAATGGAGAAAAACTCTGGAGCATCTTAGGTGAGACTGTATGATATCTTATAGTAACATGTACAGAAGTGAAAGAGGGAAAATTATCGAAGTCTCAAAATAGACCTAATTTAGTATTGGTAGCATAATATAGTATTTAATGTTAAAGATTAGAAGCTATCTTCAGTTTCTTATGATTAGGAAAAGCACTAAGTAATTCAGCAGTTCTTCATCTTAATTCCCAAGCAGGTCATGAAGATATTTTTAAACCTGATGTGAGTTATATACATAATAGATTTTAAGGAAATGTAATAGAACATTAAATGCATAAGCTGATATCAGTATTCATGTTTAATTTTTCCTATAAAAATGACAGATGGGTTTTTTTAACAAATTCTCAGGAGAAAGAAAGCATTTAAAAGGGTGATGAAATGAATATGGAATTCATAGGAGACTGTTATGTAAAGAACAGTATTGAGGAAGTTGGAGGCCTAATCTGTCACTAAGTTTTTTGTCAAGTAAGACAGAATATGTGAAAGACTGAGCAAAGCCTTCAAGTTACACTGTCTTTGTTCTTCCTTTTTGGATTCCAGTAAGAAATTTCCATCTCACTTGTGCGACTTTTACATTTTTTACATACTCAAAAAACTATGGTCTCAAAAAATTGAAGTGAAAGTGTTACTGTGATTTCAGGAACCATGCAAAGACAAAATGCAAAACATAACATTTCTAACTACTGTGAGTTTCTCACTCTTTGAACAGCAGGTAACTTTTTTGTATAACTTTTAAATTATGTGTGAGGGAAGACCTCATCTTTCATTTTCCTTTCAGTCATAGACTGAAGTATCTGCATTGCTCTGTCATTTAGTTCATCTCATTTTATTTCGTGGTGATTGGGTGCAGTTTGAGCTTGAAACAAAACCACGTAAAAGTTCTGACAAACTTACTGTGTCTGGGAATGGTTATGGAGTCAGACTTCCTGTCTTTTCTGTAAAGCAAGATTCTATGTGACAATTCAAAGTGTAATATAAAAAAAAAAATGCCAAAACTACTTGTTATTTTACAAAGAGGTGCTTCAGAAAAAGTAAATCTGATTTTACCTTTAATAAATCTTTAGAAATTACCATAGCAAAATATGTTTTTCCCAAAGTCTAGGGATTTCTTTTTGCATTTGTGGAATTTTCCTATAGAAGTTTGAATTCCATAGCTGGAAATCAGTGTGCAGCGTCATGTCACATTTCAGGTTTTCAATTTTGAACACATACTAAAATATATTTTTGTAACAAGCTGCATATGAATTAAGATTTGCAAAATGATACTGTCACTTGAAATTACTGAATAAATTTGGATTCTCAGTGGCTGTAATGGAATAGAAATAAATAATAAAAATGTCAGTGTGAGAGCAGCAGTACCTGTCAGAATCTGAGTTACTCAAGATTTGTGCATACTATTATATTTATTTTGAATTTATTTTATTTGTGTTTAATTTTCTTTCAAGGTGAGCTGGTCTTACCAAAACAACAGCTGTAGCTGGCAGCATGGTTTATATTTGCCATGACCCACAAGGTGGATGTGGCACTGTCACATGTCACAAAGTGAGCACAGCTCCCCAGGCGTGGGGGCCAAACCAAATACCGCATCCCACAGAGTGGGTACAGTGCTACATCCCACAGGGTGGGCACAGGTAGAGTTCCCCAGAGTGGGGTCTGAACCAGGGAGATTTGGATTGGATCCCCTTGCTTTCTCAACTCCTTCAGAGAGGAGCCCATGGATGGTGTGGCCCAGTCTTCCTCCTTTAATTAATCTTTTAACAGCCCACTCGGTGAGATTAAGTTCGGGAATTCTCTGCATGGTACTCTAGGAGTAAGATTATTGCCCTGGAGGTTTGTATAAAAACACAACTTTACTTAAAAATTAGTGAGATTCTAAAGCATGTCAGATTACAACTAGCAGAATTATAAATGACAGTACTTTCAAAGCAATGTATTTTAGTTTAGCAAATTTTAAGGAAATTTTGAAAACAACAGGTAACAACTAACAAAATTTAACAAAGCAAGGAGTAGTAAAACTTAAAGTTAGACACTAGGTTGCCCATATGTGCCCAGATAAGGTTAGAAACGGAGTCACAGAGAGAGAGAGAGATAAACAGAGAGAGAGACAGGAAAGATAACACCACCCTTGGAACCAGTGATGGTCTTAGTAGGAAGTTGTGATCCTTGGATGGGGGGTGTGTGCCCAAGGTTTTGAGTGTACCTCTTCTATAACACCTGACCCCACCTTTTTGGGGTGGGCTTAGCCTATCTTGCAATACATTAGTACCCAACACACAGTACTGCTTTTAAATTGAGGTATTAACACTAATATTAAAAACATTTATTCAGTTAGCTGACAATTTATCATAAATTTCTCTAATTTGAAGTAAAGAGAGTTATCTTAGAAAGTGGTGTGTTTATTGAACATCTCATGGGCAATACTCAAAGTATCATAGTTCTTATGTAGCATCAGAAAAGGAAGGATATCTGAACTGCTTCAAAATTAAGAAGGTCCTATGAAGTATTATGAAACAAACAAATAATATGTCATAGAACATAATATAAAATTTCCTGAATTTATTAACTGGATCTCACATATATTTTTTGGTTTTTTTAGAATTCTAACCTGATTCATCAGAAGGTGTCTCCTCCTGTGGAGCAACAAGGATCTCCAATCTTATCATTCATTACTCTGGAACAATTCAATGCCATTCGCCTTGTACAAAGTGTTCATCAGTCACTTGCTTCTTTAAGTAAAGTCATCAGAGGTACCTCATTACTCAGTTCTGAAGTCCAAAGACTAGCAAGTGCTTTGCTAAATCAGAAGGTAATTAATTCTGTCATTAATTTACATTATAAGCAATGAAAAAAAACCTAAGGAAATCAAGCAAAATTTTGATAGGTATTTTCATGTCACCATTTTCTGCAAGTTTTTTTTATTGGTAGTGGAGTTCTTTAATTGATAGAAACTCTAAAACAGAACCATGTTTATTCCTGGAATGAAAACCCAGGGAAGTGTTACTTCAAGTACTTAAAAAACCTTCTGAGTGTTATGCTTGTATCAAGCTTTCTCTTAAGGACAAATCCAATCGAATTAGAAGTTGTTGAATACTATTTCCATTTCAAAGAAATCATGCTAAGTCACATATGTTAGCCAGTAGAACGTGTAAATATGTCTTTTTAAAATCTTTTTAAATCTGTCTAAAGTTTAAATTTTACTGCAGTTGTAATCACAAAAAGCTCTCTGCATTTATTCAGTATGTATCACAGCAAACAAGCTGTGCCACTCATATCACCCTATCATCTCGCTCTCTTTTCTTCATGCACAAGAAAAGCAACCAAAATTTGCACATATATTTTCTCTGTGTTTTCTGACATTGATCTGGGCTTGTTTATCAGCTGGTACAATTAGTGACTGCAAATTTACATGCTCTATCATCAATAGCTAGATAACTGAATGCCAAAGATAGTCAAACACGGATTTGCAACTCTGTTTTTGTTTCATCTGCAGCAATTGATAAATTGGATTGATGCAAATGCATAGGTACTGAGGTTGGCCCTACCATGAATTGTAATTCCTATTAACATCTTTTTTATCTTTGTGTAAGAAAAAAGGATTGTTAGAAAGACTGTTATGCATTTATTGATCTAGGAAATTTCTAATGAAAACAGGAATTAAATTATTTGTCTTTTCAGATTCACAAGACAGCATGTGTTAGCAAAATTGCAGTAAAATTAGAATAAATGAACCCTTCTGTGTTAGCAATCTCATTGCCTTCTTAAACACATTTTAACTATGTGGTAGAAGTTTGTGCTAAGTAAAAGCCATAGAGAATGCAAATGTTACATGGAATGGCTATTTTCTAGTATTTACAAGGATGTTACTGAGCAAAAGAAGATGACTTCTTGTGTGCTTAACCTGCTCTCTTCAATTGGAAGTTAGGAATCTGGCCAGTCACAAAAATGTACTTAAAGATGTTATTCGTTTTTGTCCCTCAAAAATATCAGCTCAGTGCATCCTGATACATGGAAAGGAGTGTTTCTGGCATTTCGTCTGCTTTATGTAGCCACTTTCCTTGATACAGATCACTTTTTTGATTGTGACCATAAAATTATCCTATTAGCACCCCTCTAGAAGCTGATGTCACACTCTTGGCATGGCAGCTAAACCTCATGGCAACAAAACCTCACTATATTTATCATCTTAAAGTAATTTGTTACATGCATTTTCAGTACACTAGTCTTCTTTAGTTCAGTTTACTTACATATTAAGTAAGAAAGGACTATTTTTAATATCTTTGATTTTAAAGCACCAAGTTCTTTTGCAGTTCTTTTAAGATTATAGCACCTGAAGAAGCTGCTAGATGACCAATAGAAGTGTGAAACTCAATAAATATGACTTCTGATGGTTTCAGATGTACCTTATTTTTAAAAATATTAGTGTACATCTGAAATATGCTTCAATACTAACAATTAGGAAAGCTGTTACTTTAAACTCAGAATAATGTAGAGTCATGTATTAGTGATATTACTTGAATGCTTTTTAAATGGTAGATTGGTGAGTTTCCTGTTAATGTGTATCTAAAAGAAGAGTCTGTGAAATGCATGGGTAATAGTTCCAAATACAGTGTTTTCCAGAAACTATAATTATGCAAAAAAGCATACATATCACTGTATGTTATTAATTATCTTGTATGTATTCTAGTTTATTCAGTTCATTATTAATAAGTGTCCAGATATTGTCTGGGTTTTATCTATAAAAGTACACATGTAGTATTTACTTTGAAATATACTTCTTACAGACTTCTGTGATCAGGTTTGGAAAATCTGTTTAGCACAAATGCTATTAGACTATGAACCTGTCCTTGAAAATGCAACTGTAAATAAACTATTTATTCTGATCAGCATCTTCAGTATATGATATATGTCAGGTAATGATTTACATCAGTTCTATCACATTAATAGGAGAATCTTGCAGAGTCAGTTTCATGTGCTTTACAGATTACTGTGGAGTAAGTACAATTAATGTTTTTATCTTTATTTTATAAGGAGAAAATCCAACAGACTATTTTCAGCCTTGCTTTTTGAAGTCAGTGAGAAATTTTTATGGGCATATCTTGCAGGACTTTATTCTCAGGTGTGTTCTGCAAACACTTCAAGATAAAATGGGAAAATAGTAATGCAGAGAAATTGTACCAGTTTCACTTCACCACAGAGCCACACAACTACATGTTCAGGTCAGAGGAGGCAGCAGTGAAGCAGGGGAACCTGTGGCTGCAGTGGGACTGTGGCATTCTGGCTTTCCAAGAAAGTGCCAATTTAGGCAATTTTGAAGTGTTTGTGAAACCTGTTGATTCTTCCTTTATGTAAAGCAGAGGTTTTTGTCTGTTCTTCTTCATCACTTTATATCTGTGGGACAAATAAAGATTTAGAAAAAATAGTACCTTCCTATTAGTTGTTGTATGCTTTGATGATTGTTTTACTTGCATTGCCTTATTTTCTCTGTGGATATATTTGATCTCCAGATTATTTAATTTCATTCAAATTGATGGCTCTTAATATAATGATAATGGTTTTGAAATTCATACTTTCAGTAAGCATATTTTTATTTCAGTGTCCTGTCACATGGCAAAGCAAGTGGGAAGGTCCAGAAGATCCTTTACAATATCTTAGAAGTCTTGTAGCTCGAGCACTTGCTATACAGGTAATTTTAAAGAGTCATTTTACCTCATTACACTGGTGCTGAGTGACACAGTTTATTATGTGAATTGCATTAGGGTAAACTTTTCCATACTCAAGTCCCAAGTCCTCGATGTGTGAAAAGACATGTAAAATTTAAAGATAGATGAAAAAAATATGAAGACAGCAGGAACTGTAAATACAGTAATGTTTTTAGTTACTTTACAATCTTAGATTGTTGTAGTAACTTTTCCTGATGAACTGTGGTAAAATAGGTTTATTTCCTCAGCTGAATCTTTATGTCCAAGATAAGATGCAATCTTTAATCTGGTAGAGAGGTATGGATAAAGAGAGAAAGTGAAGCAATCCTAATAGAAGTAATGTAAAAATTGATAGAAAACTAGTCTTTGAAGCACATAAAGGAAACATCTGCACTCTCCAAGTTTACAAGGGGCTAAAAGAGAAGGTGTAAAATCTGACCTCTGTCTGACAGTCTGACAGAGAAGATAATTTTTAGGTAAGATAAGTCTATCTGTAGTTTGATTGACAATAGAGGTATGTTTTAGATAACAGGCAGACAAAAAAGTTATTTCCCTAAATTAATAAGTATTTAAGGAAACAGATTGAACCTTCCAGAGAGGCAAATTCCTTTAGGAGAGACAGGACTTCTGTTACCTCCACAAAATAAAGAGAAAGCTGCTGGGTGTGACCTTGACTAACACAGTCTTATCCAGGGGGATATGAAGATTCCTGTGAACATTAGGATTGACTGTCAGATAAGAAGGAAGATTTGAGGGGCACACGATGCCTAGACATCACTTTTTCTAAAGAAACTATCAAGTGGATGCTTTTAAAGTATTAATAAGTTTCTTGTTATGCAAACCACTTTTTTTTTGTTTGTTTGTTTGGTTGGTTTTTTTTTTTTTTTTTGGCTAATGTTTAATTAATCTGTTTACAGAAAATTATAATTCATGGTCAGATATTATTGGCCATATAACTAGAATTGAACTTATTTCTTTAGACTATTATAGTAATTGTTACTAAAAAAGCATAATTTGTGGTTGAATTTGCAATGCTTCTAACCGTAAAGAGTACCTTGCAGTTTGCAGCTTCTACTTTTATTTATTTGTGACCAATTTGCATGTGATTTTCCTTACTTAAGATGATTATTTTAAAATGGAAGTCTGAGATTAGAGTTCAAGCTTCTGTGTGGAGTACACCTCTGATACAAAGTGGAGATAATATTGCAGTGTCACAGGATGAAATTACTGTTAGCAGTAATATATGACTTTCAACCAAGCATATTTTAAAATTACTTATTTTTATGAAAGTTATTACAAAGAAGTAATTTACAATTTAAATGCGTATTTACTTTAAGAGAGGGATAGATTATTAAGGCAACACTTTATAGCATATATTTAACTGTATCTTTAAGCAGTAGATTGTGTCAGGTTTTTTGTTAGTGACAAAAATAGTGACAAATGACCAGATACTGATTCTTACACTTTGTAGGTTTTTAAGGATGTGATAACTTTGTATTTGAAGCAATTCTTAGTACTGCATTATCAATCTGTTTTGCTTCTCAAGCTTCTAATCAGATTACATCTGAAATATAATTTCTGTTGTTCTAGTCGTGTATGTATTTAACCAGAAAATGCTGGTTATTTCTAGTTGTTCATTTCAGTCGAATAATCATTTTCCTTAAATGTGATTCCAGTCCATGTTTTTGCATATTATTTTTAATAGCCATAATTATTTTTAGTTAACTGCTCTTTCTGTGACTTTTTGTTGTTGATTTTATTCGTGTAACTTAGAGTTAATTCTAGATTTAGTTCTGAAAATTAAACACAGGCTTCAATAAAGATTTTCTCATGATGCTGAAAATTATCTTCAGCTTTATTTTTCAATGAAGGGCATATTTTGGATTGATTTGGTTTAAAATGACCAACTCTGTTGTCATGGTTTTTTTTGATAGTTACTCATACTTCTCTATATTTCTTTCACTATAAAATACTGACTTCTACCTTCACAGTTTGAGACTGGTTTGATTTAGGTATTTTTCAAGAGGAAAACAGGAGACATTGAAACAACAAGGTTGCACTGAAAGATTGCATCTTTTAAGGATGTACTAAGTACCTATATAGATTATTTGTTAAAGACTGCCTTGTCAAGATGTTTGCTACTAGAGCAAAAAATAATAGAAATAGCTGTTTTGTTACAAACATTTAACAGGGATGTGAAGGAACCCAAAATATAGAGCAGATGGCAGAATAATTATAGCAGAATTTACAGAAGTGTAAAGATGTACTGAGAGCATTACACAACAGACAGAAAAATAACAGGTGTTGTGTTTCTCAGGTCTGAATTCACTCAATAAAAACAAGGTAAAATAAAGAAAATCTGCATGCTATGAACAAAAAATAAAATTTGAGGGAAGGAGTCTGAGCATGAATCCCAAAATAGATGCACACACATAGTCTGTACAGACACAGCCACACACAGGCTGACAGAGGTTGACACGACTTTTACAGACAGCTGCATAAGCATGGCACGAATGTGCTATTTTCATATATTTTCTAATCCTTATCCTATTTCTGTGGATTTTACTGCTAAAGGAAAACACTTTCCACAAGTCACACTGAGTTTTTGTCTCTCCCTTGTCTTGCTTCCTCAGTCTGCAGCACACAAGTCCCAAACCTCTCACCCTCCTCTGGTTAGTACTGCTAGAAGTAGTAGTAGTAGTACTGACACTTTTCTCTCTGTTTTCACATTCTTTTTCATCCCTCACCCACCTTTCCTCACCTTTGGCCCTTCCCCTTCATAAATCTTGTGCAGTCCCAGAGTTTTCATGTTCAGTCCCCAAGTTCACTTACTTGGGCATTCCACAATAAGGCCTATACCCCTTTAAGTAATCCCATTTAGTTTTCATAGCTTTTCAGATTTCTTTCTATTAGATTGCCTTTGCATATTTTACAACAGGGGCTTAGTGCTTTGTCTTTAGGACTTTAGGCGTATCTGAGTTAGATGGATTAGGTTGGTTTCATTCTCCACCTTGTCATTGTTCCTCTCATCACTCTCTGTTTCAACAGCTGTTACTTGGGTATCTGTACAGTGCAGAACGCTTCAGATTTAGTATTCTAATATTAAAACACAAAATTAATTAAAATACTGCCACTTATACCTATCCATTCTATTATTTTAATTCAAATTCCCACCCTGTTCTGAAGAATTAGGTTTTTTCTTTTGCTGTTCTTGTCTCCAGCTGATTTGAATATCAAAACAGAATTACAACAGCCTAACATCATCTGCTAAGAAACTGAACTTTAATTGGCTCCCACAGCTCTGATGATCTTGAAGCATGATTTTACTTTGTTCAGAGTTTCACAGCCAGGATATATCTTTCATCATTTTGTATCCAAGTCATAACTTAGATAAAACATTTTTATATTTAAGTTATAATGACTTTGTAAGAATTGAAATGTGCAACGACTTCTATAAAGATGTAGCTATTTACTTTGTTATGTAATAAGCAAATTTATAAGTCTAATATTTCCAAGTATTGCATCATTTCCCTTTTTATTCACTGTATGGATTAAGTAGTGGCTAAAGTAGCAGTGCTTTGTACAGATGCACCACCCAAACAGAAGGCCACACAGAATGTAAAATGAAAGGATTGGACTTGGATGGGTCATAGCAGTTGTCCACTGAAATAAGGTCCAGTTTGGAAGAAAACTAAAACAGAAGCTGAAGTGTTTGTTAAGACTCAGAGAGCTTGTGTAGTCGTGACTTGCAGAAATCTGTGTTCATTCATGGGTGCCCGAGATGGAAGGATTCCTTAAGTTTTCTTTTTTGTTTTTTGCACCAGTTCAAGACTTTTCCTTCAAGAGGTACTGAAATTACTATTTATTAAAGTGAAATTATTATTTCCTTGCAGAATACTGTGGATTTTCACACTGAGTCTGCAAATTTTGCTATTTTAAATAAAAATATTTTTTTTATTGTGATCAAGGATTATCTCAAATATTTGGAAGAAAATTTCTTTATGTATGGAAAAACAAGTTTTAAAAGCAGCATTGGAAAAGGAAAGCTATCTCTACTTGGATTTTATTTAGTTTCATTGTGAGCTGCTGAAATGCAATCTTAGTGAGGTTTACATACTGTTAAACTGAGGCATCCTCAATTTTCAGGAGTTTATATAAAAGTGAGGCTTAAATGTTTTGAAAAATAATGTATTTCAACAGAAGTCAGCTTCTGTTCATTGAACTCTCAGAATTCTAAGCATACCTTGTGAAAATGGCTATACTTTTAAAATTACTTAAAGCTACCTCGTAAGCAGAAGTTTGAGCAGCATCCTTTATCATGCTACTAACCATTTGTTCAGCTCTTTGATTGTAGAGTACTGATTGCAGAAGCTGATCAGTTATAACAAATGAAGTCAAACCCAAGTAACTGTCTTTACACATTTGCTGAGAAATTATCTTATTTTGAATAAAATCTCTATTAAAAAAATTAAACATTTAAACATTTAAAAACTAGGTTCAGTGTTCTGCATTTACGTCTTCTATGGATGCCAGTGATATAATCCATAAGATACAAGAGACTGTACCAAGGTTTAAAGCTGATATACTTTGTTTAAACTGATGAAATAACCACCAAACAGTGATTTTTTTCTTTAATGTACAATGTACACTCTCACAATACAGACAGAAATCTGAAAAGAAACAGTGATAAAAAAAAAAAAGTGTAGATTGATCAGTTTCTAATAACTGTTTTTTCATTGTGTTGCTTTCCTTTGTCATGGACAAAGCTATCAGCAAAAGAGAAAGCAGAGGAAAATGGTTGGTCTTGTCTGACAAAATCTCAAGCTAAATTAATTATAGTACAAGTGGTGGAAAGGGATATTATCATTTACATATTCAAATGAGTCTCCTTATTTTGTGCTGTCAAAGACTTCGGTAATTTTAAATTGCAGTTAAGAAACGAGAAGGCTGCAACACGTTAATCCTGGAGTTTGCAGGTACATTCCATTAATCTGCTTTGCCTTTTTCTAGACAGCTCAGTTGCAGTAACTTGCTCTTCTGATCACCACTACATTGACACAAATTTTCTGTTTACTAATAATAAGCAATCTGTTCAAAATCCTTTATTGTCTAACTTCTAATTTGATTTCATAGTCACTCATGCATACCTAGGAATAATGATAATTTCTTAGAGTAATGAGACAGCTTTGTAACTAAAAGGTAACAAGGTGTGATCGTGGTTCTATTTTGAACGGTGGATATTTTGCTGGGAGCTGGCTTGGTGAAGTAGCTTACAAAATATTTTGTCTTTGATTTGAGAATTTTAACTGGTAAAGATCGATGGTAACATGATGTAGTTATTCCTCAAATAGCATTTGCTGACATATATATATAAAACCAAGCCCATTTTCTAATAAAAACCCACTGCCATTCCACAAGCAGGCATCATTCCTATTTAGCAATCTTTTCACATATCTTTGGAGGAAGGCAGAAATGTAGCTGTACTTTCTGTCTTTGATGGAGCTATGACTTTCTGTCTTTGATGGAGCTTCCATATAACTGAAATGGTAACATAGTTTCATGTTGTTCTCCTTTAAAAATATATATAAAAAATATATATAAATTTTCAAAGCTGTCATCTCAAATTAAGTTTGTGAAGGAAAAGCTTCATGAAAGTAATTTTTGACAAATGCTAAACTAAGTTGTTTATCTGTTGTGTTTGCAGTGCTCCTACTCTTGGGAGTTCACATTCATTTCAAGTAACCAGTGCAGGATGCAGATTCACACAGCAGCTCTGTTGTCATGACTGTGTTTTAAAAATGGAGTAAACACAGAGGCATTGTGGTTTGGGGGTCTGGGGTATTTTTGGGTTTTTTTTGAGTTCTTCTCAAGGTGATCTGTGTCTCTAAATGCTCAACAAGGTAAATGATTGAGGAAGGAAACACAAACCCTGGAGTCAAAGGGTAAGAATCCCTAAGAGTGCAACTGGAATCAAACGTGTGCCCTTACATGGAGGAGAATGTGTAAGAGCACATTTGCAAGCAGAGTTTTATATTCATAATTCCATGTAGTGGCTCTGTTTGAACAGAAGTTAGGATTCATTGGGGAATCTGTTCTCTACATTTGAACTTGAGTTTCAAAATTCCCATCAGGTTAGTGCTGCTGTATAGTGTTATAAATGGTTTCCTTACAAATAAAATGTATTTTCTTATAAGTCCCTATCATTACCACTTTCAGTGTAATTTCTAATACTCCATATGATAAATCTAATCAACTGAAAAATACTTATGTATAAGGCAAAATACAGAAAATAATTCAGAAATAAATATTGCTAATTATTCTGATATGTAGATTATGAAATTAGGAGGATTTATTCAATCAACAGTATCATATATTTTATTCCCATCAGACTGATGAAATAGTAGAAAATTTTAATAGGTCAACAGAAGGATTCAACTAAAAAATACAGTAAGATATTACAAGAATAATGAAAATTAAATTTTATTGCTTATTGTTGCTTATTGGCTGTAAATTTTTGAAAAATATGTGCCAACCAAGATATCATGATACAACAGAGAAGCAAAACTCTTGAGGATCATATTAAAAGTTTAAGAGAGTTGTTATTTCTCCCTACTGAGCACTTTTGAGGGCACATTTGAAATACGTGTCTAGTTTTTTTCTGTTCAGTTGCAAAAACCCACAGCCCCAGTTGCCCAGAGGGATTTGCAGAATCTCTAGTTATGGAGATGTAGAAAACTTGAGGAGACAGTGCCCTGGGCAATATAAGCTGACATTGAATCTGGCCCTGCTTTGAGCTGTGATTGGATCAGTTGACTTTCAGTTGTCCCTTTCAATCTAAATTCTATAATTTTGTAATTTTTGCATCAAATCTTCTCTTAGGAATAAGCTCTTGATTTGCATAACTTCAGTGTAGCACTTCTCTCTTAAATGCTAACTATTTAGTAGTGGTATATCTAGTTATATGCTCTGAGAATTTAAAATGCTTCATAGATAGCTTAGACACGTGTAGCTACTCTTCCTGAACTCAGCCAAGAGAAACAAGTTGAAAGAAGGAAAACCTCTGATTAAGCATTTGGAAGGAAAAAAATCCCATTGAGGGTTGTCAGACACAGGCACAGGTAGCCCAGAGAAGGCTGTGGAATCTTATCACTGAACAAGCTCCTTGAGCAACCTGTTCATGGCTGCCTCTATTTTGAGGGTGGGAAGTTGGACTAGAGTATCTCTGGAGGTCTTCTAGCTCTCATTTCTCTGTGATTCCATGATATTGTAGGACGCTTTAAAAATTTATGCAGTAGGTATTAATATGACATAGATATTACTGTTGCCAAATGTTTCATTTTATGAATAAATAATATCTAAAACAGAAATAATTTTAAAACTAAACCTATTGTATCTAAAAACAGAAAAAGTGTGTTGTTTAACAAAATGTGGAATATTTTTCTGTTTCTCTGGATTACTTCCTGAGAACAGGTTTTAATGAAACTTCATGCCATGCTGCTCCTCTTGGGCATTCTCTTAGGCCTCGAATGTGACAGGACTGTGAAAGAGACTTACATCTTCCTTTGAAGAGCAGTTCTCTTGGATTTGGCTACAAGAAAGAATATCCTTATCTGGGTTAAGGAAAAGTCTTATGGGCTTCAAATACGTCATACACTATATTTTAGGTATCATCACTTTATTTTGTAGGAACAAACAACAATCTATTGCAGCTTATTACAGCAGTTAAAAAACCTCTTAATTGATTTCTGTGTCTACACAAAGCTGTGCTTTGTTGAACAAACCATTTGATAGTCTGAGCAGTAATCCCATGTTGCAGTGTTCTGTTCAGTGGAGTGTTCAGGAGCCAGCATGGTGAGTCCCAGGGAGCTGTGGCACAGACACAGCCATGCAGTTGTAGAGTTCCCTTGTTTAATCTTTTGCATTAGTCACTGTTTCAGCCACTGTGAAAAAACAGATTTTCTTCTTTGCTTTCTCAGTAGGGTATGTTTTGGGATGTGTACCCTCAGCATTAAACAATTTCTGATTAGATTGCTATCTTGTGCTTGATAAACATTGCATACATATGTGAGAGTTAGGTTAAGCCTTAAGAGTTGTTGATGGTGGAAAGTTCTATGAAACAGCCATGGCTGAGTGATTTCTCTGAATTTTGACAGCCTCAAGAGAGGATGTGAGCAGGCAGAAAATGACTGGTAAACATTAAAAAAAAAAAAGATGAAAGACTGATGACTGTGGTCCAAGGGGTCAATGTTTCAGAAGAGGAACAATGGAGGAACAAGGACTGTGGGAGAGAGGTGATTAGTGGAAATTGTATCACATGAGATATTGACCAGAAAAAATGAACCATAGTCAAGTGAATATTTGGCTTTTATTGTAGCATGACCTTCAAGCAGGTACTATAAAAGAAATTACTGCAGGGTATCCCATCATTACTAGTGCCTGATATATTGAGTATTCTGTACCCCTGTTTAGTCACGCCAGCCCCATCACAATGTGTATTTCAGCATCCCTGCTCCAGAGCTCTGCAGAGGAATAATGTCTGATATAGTCTTGATTTTGTCCAAGGATTGTGGTAGGCAGTCTTGTCTGTTACCTGCAAGTGAATCTTCCAAGCTGCTGTTTTCCCTCCCCTGCAACTTCTTAACCAGAGGAGGTGTGAAGTAGAACCATAATCTTTATCAGATGGAGGTGACACTACAGTTTCTTTGAATGTGTCTTTTAAGAAATGGCAAGAGAGGAGAGGAGACCAGATGAGAATAAAGGGAAAGGGAAAAGGAAAGGGATAGGGGAAGGGAGAGAGAAAGGGAGAGGGAAAGGGAAAGGGGAAGGGATTTTGGAAGGAATAGGGGGAAGAGGAGGAGGGGTAGGAGAAGGGGAAGGACAGGAAAGGAAAGAACATGTCAACACCAAAAATAAGATTCCATATTGAATTCCTGTGTGATTTAGCATTTGAAAGATAGCATGTGCCAACACTTACCATATACATAAAATATTGCAGTATTCACATGTTAATTTAATAAAGAATAACTAGCTCAAGAATAATAGCTGAAGGATTTCATATACAAGAAAATTGCCACAAGGGAGCAAATTGTTGTGTGCCAATTGCTCCTGAGAAGGGATGTATTACCCTCCGTATTTGGTCTGTCTGGAGTGTAACACAGTGACTCCTGCTGGCACTTACCCCTATATGAGTATGTATAGGAGCACACCTATGGAACAGCTGCTGTGCTGTCAGGAAAACAGAACTTGAGCATCACTGATGGATTGACCTGTGCTTAATCCAAAGCCCAATTGATTGAAATTTGCTACTATACTTAACTCCCCTAGAAGTGCTACTCACCATCATTTGCTCTTCTCTGAAGTCCTGCATTTTTTTCCCTAGTAACTCTGAATCACTTTAAAACTAGTGGAAAATCAGAATTGTACTGTTCCTGGCTATGCATATTCATACACCACTGAATATAATTTCTACCTAAGCATAGAAATAAAAGAAAAAACTAAAGAAGTTTAGTTTTCACTAAAAGCTCTTCTGGGATGACACCACCACCAACAACAACAAAAAACCCCCAAATAACAACACAGTAATAGTTTTCTCACTATCATCCAGGTGGCAAGTGACAAATGCTTGGACGATTTTGTCCTCTGTCAGAAAGGCAAAATTTTCTGCTGAGCTGGTGATGGAAGAAGGCCCTTCCAGCTGAAATGCTAGCTGGCCATTCAAGATCAATAAGAAGTCAAACAACATTGCCTCACTTTGACATATTAAGCCACTATATGTTTTTATTGGAGTTGGGAGAGAAATGGAGATACTACAGCTAATCTGATACAGAATTTCTCTTTTTCAGGAAACATAACTTCAGTCTTTCTACAGCTTATCTTAAACTTCCTTACCTTCAAAACCTGATCTCTTCCAAGTTCTATGGCAGTTGCAGTGACAAATGATCCATTTAAAAGAGTGTTGTTGTCTCTCTAGACTGTAGCACTTCACTACCATGCTCCCATGTGGTCATATAAGGTGTTGTAAAATGCACTTTATTACACTTTTTATTGCATTTAAATCTTAAATTATTTATTGAACAGCTGTGAATGAGCTATGTCTTCAGCTTTATGTAGAACAGCACAAGTAATTACCAACTTTGTTTATGTGATCTAATGAAAGCTTTTGTTATTGTGTATTTCCTAGAGCTATTTAATTATGTGAGTTCAGAATTCATATCGATCACATTGGTCTTTTAATTTGGTGGAATATAAGCATTGTATGTTCCTGACAATGTTTCTCTCTAGCAATTAAATTTAGAGTTTATTTGATAGCAGTAATAGAATGGTCATATTAAATAGAAGTTGAAATGATTGTGTCTGCTTGTATTACACAAAACAGCTCACAAAATCTGTCCAAATCAGAATACAGAGTTACTGCCATATAATAAAAGAGACTGCAGACAACAGTCATTAGCTGTGTACATCTAGCTAATGAAAATGGAAAGCAAAAAATTCCTGATTCATAATCATTTGGTTTGAAGGCTCGTAACTAGTGATGTGACAGATAAAAACACAGATTAAATGTTTGAACATGGTGGAAACATTATGGAGATGTGTCTGACACACTGAGAAAATAAAATTCACTGGGTGATATTTACTTGTATTTTGGATGATTTTATCACATCCTAGATGTCTCTAAGGAATTACTCATCTACCAACAGTTAAAAAATACAGTAAAGTACTTTTGAAACAAGATATGAATGCCTAGCAGATGCATTGTGTAATGAGAATGTAGCTTCCAAGATTTTTTCTTCAGTGATTGAAATAATTTCATAATATTCTAGTAGTTGGTATTTAGAAAGGAACATGCTTTGTCTTTCTCTGTTTATTGATAACATGCAGAATCTTAGTCTCTGATTATCTTTTGGCTTAGTGTTAAACATTAATCTTCCTGTGAAGGAGCTTATGGTTTGCAACCACTTTTAGTGGAGTTTATACAGCAATGTAATGTTTATTTTACACAGTATAATACACAGTATAAAACAGCACCACATGACTATACCATGCAAGGAAATTGTACCAAAGATGTCCAGTATAAAAGTTTCAAAACAAGATTTTCAGTATGGACTGTTGCATAGCCACCCAGGTACCTAAATAACTCCTCTGAGGATAACAGATTCTTTGATCTGAGGTTGTTAGAGTTTTGAGTATCAAACTCAGATTTCATGCCTGAGGACACATGGTTTATTGTGACTGCACAGTGCAATGTGTGTCTTTTCTCTCATGTTGGCACATGGTGCATTGCATTGATGGGAATTTCCAAGCTTGTTTTCTCCTAGTAATGGGCTTCATAGCTGCATGTAATACAGGGTGAAATAAGTAGGTTGGGGCATGTGTTCAGTAAGGATAATTAAGGCCACCTATTTCTCCCAGTTCTATTAGTTTCATTTATTACCCAACACAACACAGGACAGTTTTTATCTTACCAGAAATTCTATGAATTCATGTCTCAAACTAATACACTAAAAATGGCAGCATAAACCTAATGCTAAGATATATTAAAAAAAATTTAAAATGTTTTTAAGTACTTATTAAAACTCTCACTGCAGATTGAGAAACAATTGTTTCTTGAATTTCATATGGAGTTTACATGTAAGAATGATCTTAAAGCATCCTTGAAAGGATGAACCTAGTAAAGTAAGGACAGTAATGGCAAGGTTTTCAACATAATGTTAGAAATTTGATAGAAGTTTCATTCCACAAAGTGAGTGGCAGTGCACAAAGAATGGAGCAATAGTTTATTTAGGATGGATGAGTTAAATTATGTATAAGCTGCTGGTTTTCTTTGTACTTTTAAACTGTGTTAAATTTATGTTTACTGTTTTGAAATATTGAAATTAATATTAATCTTTAAGGTTAACATTTTTAATCATAATGATTGAAAAATGCATATTAACTATAAATGTTGAAAAATCAGGACATAACTCCAGGATTCTTTGTTTTTGTTTTGTTTGTTTGTTTTTGTTTTTCTTTTCTTTTTTAGAGTTGGGTAGAAAAAGCAGAGAAACAGAAACTACTGTCAGACACCCTTGACCTTTCAGAGCTGTTTCATCCTGACACATTTCTCAATGCTTTGCGCCAGGAGACTGCAAGGTGAAGGAAAAATAAGCTACCTATTTATGTGTTCTAATGTGCTATTGTTCCCCATGAAGTTGTTTATTTCATTTTCAGGACATAGATTCAACAAATTATGTCAGTTGCTTTCATTAGTCATCACACTTAAAGTAAAATAGCTGTGAGTTATTTATTTAACTGCTGAGGTTTTATATTTTAGATGGAATGTAAAATGTCTTTTTTTTTTCCAAAGTGAGCTTTATTATGATAAAGTACACATTGAAAATACACTAGGTTTGTGGAATGTTTTAAGGATTTTATTTCCTGTGATATGTCTCTAAGATTTACTGTATATATGTTTCCTTTGCAGAGTAATGAGCTGTTCAGTGGACAGCCTGAAATTTACAGCATCGTGGAAAGGGCGAATACAGGAAGGCAAGCTGCAAGTTAAGGTATTTTGCTAGGATTTTTCACTGGAATTTTACAATGAAGTTTACTAGCATACTCCAAGTCATCTGTCCATAAATGTTCTGGAAGACTGAATTCTAAATACATTGGTGTACTTGAGATACAAATGCAGATTAATGGCATATGGCTACAATAATAGCACAAAAATTTCTCAGAAACGGGAAAAGAAAAGCAGTTACTCTTTTTACCCCTCCTTAGTTATAGTCCTTATTTAAAATTTTAAATTATTCTTGCCCCATTATCTTCAGCCAACATCTTGATAAAAATTGAAGCTGCAGTTCCAGTAGTTAATATTTACCTGTTGTCCAGAAAGACGTGTGACATGTAGCGAGAGGAAATAATACACATATAAATCTGTTAAGCGTAGGGCCATGGCTTAGCATTGGTGCAATTACAGAAATTAGACTTACAAACTAGTAAAGAAACCAAAGTAAACTATAATATGACTTGTTCTTTATTTGATAAAGACCAACAATTTTTTAATAGTCACTTAGGGCTACAGCCAGTAGCCATGTAGTCACTACTTACACTTAAGACAGCAGAGTAGGGATGAATCCTCAAACAGCTTTGTTTATCTTCCTAACATTTCAGGTGACACTGCCACTTTGGATGAATCCAGATTTCTTTGCACCTGTTTTGTACTTAATTTTGTAGGGAATTCACAATGTCAGCTTCCTATACTAAGTCTTCCAGTGGGTATGTTGGTTTGATGGCAATAAGTGCTGTGTTCAACAGGGAGCACAACACTTAAAGCTGCTCTCTTACAGCAGCACTGTGACTAACACAGGGTACTTGGCACAGGACAGTGTACTTAGGTGCAGCTAAAGTAGGGACATTACTGCTCTAGGAGAGAAAAAGCAAGTGTCAGGGCATTTTCTCTAGTCTGATAATGCAGGCAAGCCCAAGGCTTTGGGAGATGGTAGGGTTGACTGCTAACACTATCTGAAAGTATGAATACAGAATGTGTGAATATTTGTATACCTAAAATACTAAATACTAAGATTTTTAGGCCAGAAAAGATGATTGTAATAATCCAATATGACCTTTATCCAATACGGTCTTCTGAAATTAGCTGAATTAACTCCTGTTGGAACTAGAGAATACAATGAATATACTTTTGGAAATTATTCAATCTTGATATTTAAATTAGAGTAATGGTTGCCTACTTCGAGAAGTAAGAAGCAGATGGGAATCTGGACCCTGGAAATAAATAAACCATGGGATTTTCAGGGCAATTTGATGCCCTGGGAAAAACCTGAGACGTGATAAACTTTGGAGTTGCAAGTCAAATGTTCTGAGGTTCCAGATTCAGACAAGACTTCTAAGTCCATGGCAGTGATACAAAATTGAGTGATACATCTCAGACCACACATTCTAGTAGGCCAGCTACCAGCTGCAGATGCTAGAAATCTGGACTTCTTCAGAACTATACTAGATTTGAAAAATATCACAAGTGTGTTTAAAAACACCTGAACACCATGCATGAATAATATTATCTAATATTTTACAGTTGATAGATTGAAATAGCTGCTTGGAAAGCAAAGAATTAAAGGATGAGAGTAGCTACTTTTTAACAACACTACAGTTGAGTACATTAAATCTTATAATTCTTTATTATATGCAAATTTATGTGCTAGATTTTTGGTAAGAGTCACTAGAATACACTGTTAGCAGTGTTATATGTAGGCAAAAAGGTTAACAAGTGTTCTCTATTGCTTTACAAGAGTGAATCTCATGTTCCAAGAGGAATTCAAAAAAAAAGATAGTTTTGTTTAAGAGCAAATTCTCTGCCACTGGAATAGGAGAAGCACTTAGATTAGAGGTTATTTTTTGAAAAAAAAAAGGTGAGAATCCTCTCAAGTTTGCTCACTTTATTTGAATATTATCCTGTCTTCAGTAAGAGCAATATTCAGTGAACCTGTATGAGTAAGTATTCACGATTATCTTCACTGCTCCTTCAAATCTTTAATGTAGAGAAGGGCTTTGGAACTATTTCCCATGCTGAATATTTTGATTCCTTTCCATGAGTCCTCTCTTGTGCTCAAGGAGAACTGGGAAGAAATTTCCACATTAGTAAAGCTAAATGCCACATGGGCTGTAACTAAGGCATACAAATGTCAGTGATTCAGAAAACTCAGACTCTAAAATGTGTCGTGTTTGGTAAGGATCCTCTGGATTGCACATTAACCTTGGTTCACATGAACAATATGAATTTTAATACTGGTAAAGTTAATGTATCAGCAGTTTCAGTAATTCAGGCTAAATTTATAGAATGAGGAGCTATTTTAGAGTGGGGATTCAAAAAAACCATTCCATTCAACAGAATAGCTAAGTTGTTTAACACAATCTCTGGTGAAGTAGCTGGGACCCTGGTTTATCCCACCTGACTTTAGATACCTAAATCAGAAATTGGAAGTTACCAGCCTGATTTTGTCAATGAAGACAGACATTTGCCAATTCAGATCTTAAATGAATTAAACAACTTTCAGGGGGCAGCTGTCTTTCACCACTGGCAAGAGTAAAATCTGCAATTGCTATGGTGCTGCAATAGTAGTTCTGATCAATTGCCCAAAGGCAAAAGGTGTTTTTTCTAAAAACCAGTCACATTTTTGAAGTCTAAATAAAAAGGTGTCATGGAGACATAGAGTTAAGGAAAGAGTTAATAAAAGATTTTCCAGACTTCATGCAAAAAAACACATTAAGTTTATACAATGCTGTAGCACCAGTTATTTACTTGATTAAAGAGGGTGTAATCATTTTATGAAAACACTACAAGTGATAAGATCTCTGTTACAGAAAGTGTAATGGAAAATGTTACACAGGAAACAGAGGAAAACAAAGCATAGTCACAACAGAATGTTGTAAAAACAAGGTGAAAAATGTTAGCAAAAAAATAACCCATCTACTTTTAGCCATCAATGTGCACTTGCAGCCCAGAAAGCCAATTGGATTCTGGGCTGAATCAAAAGAAGCACAGACAGATGGTCAAGGGAGGTGATTCTCCCCTTCTGCTCTGCTCTTGTGAGGAGAGCACACCCACCTGGAGTACTTTGTCCAGTTCTGGAATCCCCAGCATAAGAAGGACATAAAGCTCCTGGAACATGTCCAGAGGAGAGCCACTAAAATTACCAGAGGGCTGGAGTGCCTCCTTTATGCAGACAGGCTCAAGAAATTGGGGTTGTTCAGCCTGGAGGAACAGAGGCTCTGAAGTGACCTTATAGCAGCCTTCCAATATCTGAAGGGAGCCTAGAAGAAAGCTGGGGTAGGGCTTTTTACATGGATGTGTAATGAGAGGACAGGGGGAACTGGTTTCAAACTTGAAGAGGGGAGATTTAGGTTAGACATGAGGAAGAAAATCTTTATTTTGAGTATGGTGAGACACTGGAACAGGTTGCTCAAAGAAGTTGTGGCTTCCCCCTCCCTGAAGGTGTTCAAGGCCAGGTTGGATGGGACCTTGAGCAACCTGGTCTGGTGGAAGGTGTCCTTGCTTATGCAGGGGACTTAGAACAAGAGGATCTTTAAGGTCCTTTCCAACCCAAACCATTATGCGATTCTGTTATGCTTTTGCTGGCTTAAGCTACACATTGTACACTTAAATACATAAAATCCTCAGTGCAGTGGGCCACGACTTTAACAGTGTGTATCTCAGCCTTGTACTTAACTGTTATTTCCTCTTAGGATATCCTTCGTTCTGGAGATAAGCCTACAAAGACATTTTTCCCATTTAAAAATTCAGTTTGTAAGCAAAAGGAGATCTATTTCTATTTCAGTTGTGTGCAGAATGAAATAACTGAAATAAATGTAAAATGTGTCTTGCTGTCCTCTTGTGTATGCATCTCTGAACGTAGTTAATGGCATATATGTGTAGGCATACTTGTGTGTCTGCACAAATGCCTTTTATTTATTCTTTGGAAATTTTCATTATGATTTATTGACTTCAGCTTAGAATAAGCTTGATCATATGGCTCTTTTTCTGTATATTAAACTCAGGTATGCCCAGTCCTGCTGTTTTCCTCCACTTGGCATCTCATGAATGTGCATTAATTTCTTTTTGTTAAGCCACACTCTTATTATGTAGAATATATATTCAAATTATCAGAAAGTTAATGATAAAATAATTGGTAGAATTGGTAAATACAGTTTATTTTTGTCAGAAGATCTGATTTGTTGATCCTGCATGCTCCTTCGGCTCATGATTCAGACTGCATTTTTAGAATGTGATCTTGCACATCCCCTACAAGAACCAGATGATGATTTAGTCTATTCTGAGGGGTGTCAGTCTCAGTTAATGCTAATAGTGAGGTTTCCTGCTCTGTGACTGTTTGCACTGAAAGAATTGATTCTGTATCCCCATAGCTGGGGGACTCTGTTTTGGGATGTGGGAGAGTTGTGCTAAAGTCCCTGAATCCATACATACTTAATTATTCTTTAAAAATATCCTTATTGAAGAATTGGGAGAATCAGGAAAGCAGACGGACATTAAATTTAAATCTAAGATTCAAACATACATAGTACAATTTTCCTAGTTGCACTGGCAGTTAGTGACTGTTTTGAAGATGTTCTTTGAGATCTTTTTCTTTGCCTTTAATTAAAAAAAAATTGTTGACTTAGAATCTGCTCCGATAAGAAGTGAAAGTGAAATTCTTATTACAATGAAAATATTTTTTCAGTCCTCCTGCACTTAACAAAAATGGCATTATGGTTCAGTTATTGTAAAAATTTGAAATGATCCTTGTGTGCCAAATATTTCAAATAATGTACCCCATGGTCATCTGGAAGTCAGGAGTATGAAGTTCTAGGACTCCCAATATAACTACAGAATTGCAGAGGATCATTCAGTTGGGCCAAGAATACACCTGAATATGGATGGATTATCAATTCTGATATTAAATTACCATTTTCATTCAGGTGATAGTTTAGATGTATGGTGTGAAATAGATCTCTCTTAGTAGGATGTCATTAATATTTGCTATTGAATCAATCTGCATAGAATTACACTTTCCTCAGTATCACTTCAGATTGCTTTAACAAAAGGTACTGAAAATGAATGGCTATAGCAATATAATCACATATTGGTATGCAAATGCATCTCTCTGCTTTGTGCAATGATTCTGCTGTTGTACAAAAGTAGGTAGCAATTCCATTTGGCATTCCATTTTCTGTTATTATAGAAAAAAGTGTAAGAAAAGAAACATGATAAGAGTCTTTTTGGGTATTAAATGCAATGAGCTTGGGGAGACCTTCATATAAGTAGTGAAAACCAAGAAATTTATTGCAAAACTGTAATATTCACAGAATCATAGACTGTTAGGGAGTGAAAGGGACCTCTAGAGATAACCTAGTCCAAGCCCCCTGCTGAAGCAGATTCACAGGATAACATCCCGGCAGGTTTTGATGTCTCCAGTGACAGAAACTCCACCACCTCTCTGGGCACCTGTTCCAGTGCTCTGCCACCCTCAAAGCAGAGAATTTCCTCATCTTTAGATAGCTCTGGCAATGTTCTAGTTTGTGCCTCTTGCCTCCTGTCCTATCACTGACCACTGAGAAGAGTCTGACCCCTGTCTTCCTGACACCTGCCTTGTAGCTGTTTATAAGCATTAATAAGATCCCATCTCAATATTCTCCAGACTAAACAGATCCAGGTCTTTCAGTCTCCCCTCATAAGAGAGATGCTCCCCTGATCATCTTTGCAGCACTTCTCTGTACTTTCTCCAGTAGTTCTTAGCCTTTCTTGAACTGGGAGGCCCAGAAATGAACACAGTACATATCAGCATTGATATCAAAACTATGCTCTTAGCAATTGACATAAATACCAATATAAGACATTCTTAGTGGTCTAATTTTGAAATTTTGGAAACACTGATGCTTTGGAGTATCATACCAGCACACTTTCTACAAAGGTATTTTAAAGAAACATAATCTGTAATGTGTAACAACAGGCTTTTTTGAAAACAAATTGGTACTAGTAGTTGCAAAATGCCAGTTACTTTGTAAGAATTAAAATTTTTAAAATTGTTATCAACTCCAGCCCTTACTCTGATCTGAGCCACAACAGTTCTGTGCATGGTAATTATAGATACTGTGAAGTCCGTGTCCTTTGTAGTAGCTGTGTTTTCTGTTTTTTTATCATAGAAATGAGAGAAGGGCTATGAGTATACTCAGCCAAACAGTATGTGAAAGTACATTGTTCCAATGTTCTGATTTCTTAAGTGTATTTTAATATGGAATCAAAGTAAAAATTCTGGTCTTCATCTTCAAAGGAGTCCCTGGGATTGGTTCAATTTTTCCAGGACATCAAATTATGTTATTTTATATAACTACAATGTTAAATGAACTTTCATTATCAAAAGAAGAAATGTGTATGCCCTGGCAAGATTTTCAATAGGTGACCCACTTCTATTGAAACTTCTTTTAGAGATGTTCAGGATGGTCAGACCTTTGAACACTCTAAAAATAAATTTTAAAACCTCTTCATCAGACCAGTCTCCCCTCAAAACTTTTGCCCAACTCTCACATTTATCAAAGTAAGCTCCAGAAAAAAATTCCCTGCAGATTGCAGGAAGGGGATCTAGAAGAACACAAGAGATTATTCTTTCTAGTTTTTTTGTGATAGGCATAAGCAAGAGCTTTGAAAGCATTCAGTCAGACGTTTAGCCAGATAAAGTGTGATCTAGGACTTGTCCATGAAATAATGTGAGGCCTTAAGAATGTTAACAGTAGAGAACAGTAGGGAGGAGTCTGTGAGAAAGCCTCATTATAATCACCAGTAAAACTTTGTTCTTTTTGTGCTTTTCATGATACTTTCATGAGAGCATACAGTTAGTAGAGTATTAACAAAAAAACCTAAGCACTTGGGAGGAAAGCATTGCCTTTCAGGCATGAGAGTCACAGTCCCTGTGTTATTGTTTAAGTTCCAGCAGCATTGTGCTTGCCAGTTCCAGCACCACTTTGGTGAGAGCCCACCTCGGTATCATCTATTTACTTCAGAACTGTGTTATTATAGGATAACAAGTGACATTCACACTGTAGTTCCTGTTAGATATCTGCTCTATCTTAAGACTGGATGAGAGGAGGTGGCCTCGAGCTGTGCCGGTTTAGACTGGATATTAGAAGGAGCTTCTCTGAAAGGGTTTTCAGACAGCAGAACAGGCTGCCCAGAGGTGTGTATAAATCACCATCCCTGGAGATGTTCAGAAGACATGTAGATGTGGTTTAGCACCGGACTCTAGGTTAATAGTTGGACTCGGTGATCTTTAAGGTCTTTTGCAACCAGAACATTGTGGGGATTCTCTGAAGAGTTCCCCTTTTGAATAGCTGCCTGAAAGTTATTACTGAGTTGTTTTCTTATTGTTAGTATTGAAGTTCTCCCTTCAGTAGGCCAAACTTATGATGATTATTAGTGTTCTTTTGTTATTATTAATAATAATAGTGCCAAACTATTATTTGTACAATGAAAATAAAGTTATCAACAACAATCCAGAATAGCTATCTATAATTGTCATTAATTTATGCAGAACTTCAGTAAGGGAAAAAAGTGAATGTTTAGTTCAGAGACTGAAATTACTTAGTAATTAAAAGCAAACAGTTATAACATGTTACATATAAAGCATTGCATTGTTATTTACAGAAGATATGGTTCTTATTTAATTTTTCCAAGCACTAGTTTATCTAAAAATCTTTAATTATGTTAAATAACATTTTCTATTATACTTCAATATATTTTGTTGCATCTGCAGAAGTGGTATAATTGTGCATTCCATTCTTTGGAAGCTGTGCTCAGGTCTCCAAGCTCAATCATGTTTATTTCAGTGATTCTTCTTCTCCTATTCTTGACATTGTAATAATTGTGTACTTGGTTGTTGCTCTTATTTCCATTTATCTAATTCCAGGTAACTGCAGCATCATAAATAATGACTTTTATCAGTCTTTTTCTCTAGCATTCAAAGAATGTGAACCTAAATCAGAGAAAGTTCACACTGAAGTATTGTCCAGATCTTGCTTTAAAATTATGTTTCTTATTCTCACACAGAACATTACGATAGTTGCTTTCCTTCTATTTAAAAGTTCATATTAAAGGAATTTCCATTTATTAAAGCAGTGTAATCATCACTGACATTTTGAAGTCTCTTATATATCTTTGAATATTTTACATTTCCATGGCAGATCACTGGCTTACAACTGGAAGGTTGCAGTTTTGATGGAAATCGACTTTCAGAAAATCTGCATGATTCTCCCAGTGTGTCATCTGTTCTCCCTTGTTACATGGCCTGGATTCCACAGGTACTGAATTATTAAAACTACTATATTTTCAAGACTCATAATTTTCTTTTTTTCTGTGTAGCAGCTTTTCAGTACAATGTTGCTGACCTGTTTTCTCCCTCATTTCAAAATAAAAATCCCTCTCTTTAAAAGGAAAAGCAGTTACCTATTCTATATAAAACAAGAACTTGGTAGTATTTTCTTTTATTGTTTAGATTAAGCCAAGGGATTTATTTCACTCATACCTTTTTTCTTTGTCTTTTAAAAAGCATTAACATTTTTTTCAAAAGTTTATTTAGTACAATGCATATGTGAGTTCGGGAGTTTATTCCTGGCATGTATTTTCTTTGTGTTTTTAAAATTAAAGTGTAATAGCTATAAAAAGATAAAAAATATGGTGTGATCTGTAAACTAAGAAAGCCTTTCCCCTACTTAAACTAATTTTTAGAGATGCCAATGCTAGCAGAACTGTGTAAGATGAAAGTGAAATAATCCAAACAGTAAAAATCGTTACTGCTACAACTCTCCAATTGTAATAACCATCTGATAAATAAAGGAAAAAGTTACATAAAACTTATTCAAGGATATGTGTAAATTACAAACTCATAAACTGACCGTCTTACAGCTAAAAGATTATTGTGGAATTCATCTCAATGAATTTTATCAGCCTAAAAATTATTTGTCCAGTATGACATAGTTGTCTTAGTTCCTTCTTTGATTTCAGTAAATGATAAGCATCTCATGAAGCCCATCCCAAAGTAACTGGGATAAATCTCTGGCTAGTTGTGACTCTAGAGACAGCATAGACTGCTAGCTCTGGGACAGGCAGGTTAGAAAAATCCCTAAAAGATCTAAAAGAAAATATAATAAGACTTTTACACCAAAAATCAAGTATAAATGTAGAAAGTGAGAACTAGACGTGGATGCACATATAACTCATAAAGCAAATGAATTTCCTAACTGAAGGAATTTATTATTTGGCAACTTAGAGAACCCTGCAGAGTTCTCTCTAGGTTTGGTTAGAAAATTCTTAAAGAAAAAAGTTCACTGGACCAAAGCAGATGAAATTTCAGTCAGAACTGAGTTTATTATCATAAATTATGGAGATAATGGAATTTGTGATATATTATGATAGATATTGTGCAAGGAGCTTCATTGCTAACACGCCACTGTATACTGGATTTTTTTTACTTTTAATTTCCTGGTTGCTATTTCTAGCACTGGAATTACAGTATTATATTACACTACAGCATTAGAGGTACAGTGGTGAAGATTTAGACTTTGAACACACAACTAAATACTGGCCACAATTTGCACTGCTGCTCCTAGCAGTAGTTTCCTTTAGTGGGAAATAAAATGCTGAAAATTATATATACATATAAAAGACAAAATAAAAGCCCTGAAACAAAACCTATTACATAGTAGACCAGAGAGATTTTTCAGTTCTTTTGCAGTTTACAAGGTGGTTTTTCTTCAAAGAAATAAAGAAATTTCTTATTTACTTGAAAGGTGGTGTGTGTGATAAATACAGAATTGCCCCCGTCTTAATATATGGACTCAGTGGTGTGTGGGGGAGGGTGGTAAAATACCTGGTAACACCAAATGTTTATTTTACAACTCTCATTTTCAGTGTACTAAGTAACCTTCTCTTTGTTCTGAAAAAAAAAATTGTTTTGTGTTAGAGAAAAAATAGGCTAATAGTTCCTTTTCTGAATAAAAGTCTATACTTTTTAAACTTCAAAGATAAGATCCTGAAGTTATATGTGACACCAGCTGATAGTTACATCTATAAAACATAGAAGTAAGATAATTCAATGATTAGACTTCTTCTGATGTACTTCATATTTGAAATGAGTAACAACTGAAGTCATTGTGTTGGAAAAAATAAAATTCTTTTAAAACACAGCTCCAAACTTGTCAACCAGCCAGATTTTAAATATAAAAATCTCTAAGCAGCCCATTTCTGAATTGATCTGCCCTTAAGTTATTTGGCTCCTTTGTAAGAATTGATCATAATCAAACACTGTGCTCAGAACCTGAGGCAGAATCAAGACATTATGCACTTCCCCTTACCTCATCATTCTCTTCTTAGGAGAAGTGTACATGAAGTTGAGCATATTACCTTAGAATTCTTCAGTTTTGAGGTTTTTTTCTTTTCCCAATAAATATCTCATGAGATCTAGTGAGCAAAAATCTCCATGTTTATAATGCAATGCTTTGAGGTCATTTTCAACCAAACTAACGTGAACTCCCTGGAAAAAAAAAACCACCAAAATTAGCCTAAAGGATTTCTCTGAGGGAACTCCCTGAAAATACTGCAGTGCCTAACATGGAGTATTTTCAGCTACTAACATGTTATTTATTCTCATTAAACTGTGAAGGTCCTTTCCAATTTTAAGTCAGTGATAGATCCCAAGCTGAGAAGGGTGTCACTAAAGAGAGTATGAAACCCTGTCTGGGGCAGCTTCTGTGTAAGCCAAAGACATAAGGACCTGTGGTTCAAAAAGAGTTTCACATAATGGTTTTAAGCTTCAAATTGTGGCTCCTTAAAACATCAATGGGATTGAGAAAGGCATGTGAACAACTATTTTGACCCAGAAAGTTGTAAAAACAGATCTTTGAAGGCAATCTGATAGCGTTTGGACACCTAGCTTTGGCAGAACTTAAGTTCTCAGACTGAGCAGCATTTTGTCTTCTTCAATTGCTTTAACCAAGGGATAAATGTGCTAAGTATGATCCTTCTGTGAATATCCAAGTTCTTTTCACAACCCCCTGAGTATTATGTTATTCTGTATTGCTCTTACAGTGCACTGACCTTCTGTAAGGATTTAAAAACAGATGTTCAAAAGACATGAGAGGTTGATTTTTGAAAGGAACAACAAAATTCTTAAAAAATGTCTTAGAACTGACATGCAAGGCAAAGTGCTTGAAGCAGTTATTGTTTGCATGTTTCCTTTTTCCTGTTTTTAGTTATTTTCTAATATTGGAGCTTCACTAACTCACATTCTATGTTCATGTTAAGACAACTCTTTTATTTCAAATTCCTTTCTGAGAAGTGTACTGCTTTGTTATTTTATTATTGAAAATCTTACAGTTTCCTCTTGAAAGGAAGGGAGATTTTGAGTGTGATGGAAAACAAGTTTAATATATATCAATTGAATCAAGCCCTGGATTTTTTACAGTAAATTAAAACCATGTGTTGACACCCATTATATGCTGCAGGAAGTCTTGACTGAGTCTTTGAGCTCAGTTCTGTTGTCATGGGTAGGGTCAATGCCCTGTGTAAAACCCTAGGAAAAAACTACATCCAAGACTTACACTGTTTGTAGTATGGAAAGTTACTGTTACTGTTCTCAGGGTAGAGCACGGCTTGGTCATCAGGCACAGAATGAGAGGTAAAGCCATGGCTTCAGTCATAGAATCATAGAATCATAGTATTGGCTGGGTTGGAAGGGACCTCAGAGATCATCGAGTCCAACCCTTGAACCACCGTTGCGGTTGCTAGACCATGGCACTGAGTGCCACATCCAGTCTTTTTTTAAATATCTCCAGGGACGGAGAATCCACCACTTCAGTGGGCAGCCCATTCCAATGACGGATCACTCTTTCCGTAAAGAAATTCTTTCTAATATCTAACCTAAACTTCCCCTGGCACAACTTAAGTCCATGCCCTCTTGTCTTGTTGAAAGTCGTTTGGTAAAAGAGCCCAACCCCCACCTGGCTACACCCTCCTTTCAGGTAGTTGTAGAGAGCGATGAGGTCTCCCCTGAGCCGCCTCTTCTTTAGGCTGAACAACCCCAGTTCTCTCAGCCTCTCCTCATAGGGTCTGTGCTCGAGTCCCTTCACCAGCCTGGTTGCCCTCCTTTGGACCTGCTCCAGGACCTCGATATCCTTCCTGAACTGGGGGGCCCAGAACTGGACACAGTACTCAAGGTGTGGCCTCACGAGGGCTGAGTACAGGGGCAGAATCACTTCCTTGGACCCGCTGGCAATGCTGTTCCGGATACAGGCCAGGATGCCATTGGCTTTCTTGGCCACCTGGGCACACTGCTGGCTCATGTTCGGCTTCTTGTCGATCCAGACTCCCAGGTCCTTTTCTGCCTGGCTGCTCTCCAGCCACTCTGTCCCCAGCCTGTAGCGCTGCATGGGGTTGTTGTGGCCAAAGTGCAGGACCCGGCACTTGGCCGTGTTAAACCTCATCCCATTGGAATCAGCCCAACTCTCCAGTCTGTCCAGGTCCCTCTGCAGAGCCCTCCTGCCTTCTAGTTGATCAACACTCCCCCCCCAGCTTAGTGTCGTCTGCGAATTTGCTGATGATGGACTCAATCCCCTCATCTAAATCATCAATGAAGATGTTGAACAGAACTGGGCCCAACACTGATCCCTGGGGGACACCACTAGTGACCAGCCGCCAACTGGATGCAGCCCCGTTCAGCACCACTCTCTGGGCCCGGCCCTCCAGCCAGTTCCTAACCCAGCACAGGGTGCTCCTGTCCAAGCTGCGGGCTGACAGTTTTTTCAGGAGGATGCTGTGGGAGACGGTGTCAAAGGCTTTGCTGAAGTCTAGGTAGACCACATCCACAGCCCTCCCCTCATCCACCAGTCGGGTCACCTGATCATAAAAGGAGATCAGGTTGGTCAGGCATGACCTGCCCTTCCTAAAACCGTGCTGGCTGGGTCTGATCCCTTGCCCATCCTGCAGGTGCTGTGTGATTGCACTGAGGATGATCTGTTCCATGACCCTGCCAGGCACTGAGGTCAGGCTGACGGGCCTGTAGTTTCCTGGGTCCTCTTTCTGGCCCTTTTTGTGGATTGGCGTGACATTCGCCAATTTCCAATCATCTGGGATGTCCCCAGTGAGCCAGGACTGTTGATAGATTATAGCAAAAGGCTTGGCGAGCTCTTCTGCCAGCTCCTTCATTACCCTTGGGTGGATCCCATCTGGTCCCATAGACTTGTGGGGATCCAAGCATCGCAGTAGGTCACAGACTGTCCTTCAGGATTACAGGGGGGCTGTTTAGATTCATGTCACTTTCTATGAGCTCCAGAAGCCATCCGTCTTCAGGGTAACTTGTCTTTCCGCTGAAAACTGAGGTAAAGAAGGTGTTAAATACCTCAGCCTTTTCTTCATCTTTAACAACTATATTCCCACTCGTGTCTAGTATAGAATGTATATTTTCCTTGCCCCTTCTTTTGCTGCTAATGTATCTGTAGAAGGACTTTTTGTTATCCTTCACAGAGGTGGCGAGATTCCGTTCGCATTGTGCTTTTGTGTCTCTGATTTTCTTTCGACATGACTTAACAATATTCCTAAATTCCTCCTCAGTAGTTAGCCCTTTTTTCCATAATTGGTAGGCCCTCCTCTTAACCCTAATTTCTTTCAGAGTCTCCCAATTCAGCCAGGCCGGTCGTCTTCCCCGCCGGCTCGCTTTTCGGCATACTGGGACAGCCTGCTCCTGTGCTTTCAGAACTTGTTCCTTGAAGTACGACCAACCCTCCTGTACCCCTCTGTTTTCAAGGTCTGTTTCCCAGGGTATACTCCGAACAAGTCTTCTGAAGAGGTCAAAATCTGCCCTTCGGAAGTCCAGCGTAGAGGTCTTATTGACGACCCTCCTTGTATCCCTGAATATTAAAAACTTTATTATTTCATGGTCACTAAGTCCCAGGCGACCACCGACCACCACATCTCCCACCAGCTCCTCTCTGTTTGTGAAAAGAAGGTCAAGCGAGGCTCCATTCCTGGTGGGCTCATTTACTAGCTGGAGCAGGAAATTATCCTCTATACACTCCAGGAATCTTCTAGACTGCTTCGTCTCTGTGCTGTGGAGTTCCCAGCAGATGTCTGGTAGGTTAAAGTCGCCCATGAGAACAAGGGATGACGATTTGGAGACATCCACCAGTTGCCTGTAGAATACTTCATCATCCTCATCATCTTGATTGGGTGGTCTGTAACAGACTCCCATCACAATATCAGCCTTGTTGACCTTCCCCTTGATTCTGATCCACAGGCACTCCACCTTATTATTACAGACTTCAATTTCTACAGTGTCAAGGGACTCCCTAACATATAGGGCTACCCCTCCGCCTCTCCTACCCTGCCTGTCCCTTCTGAAAAGCCTGTAGCCACCTATAGTAGCACTCCAGTCATGGGAGTCATCCCACCACGTTTCCGTGATAGCGATTACATCATAGCTTTCCTGATGCATGATGGCTTCCAGCTCCTCTTGTTTGTTGCCCATGCTGCGTGCATTGGTGTACATGCACTTTAGCTGGGCTGCTGGTTTGTCTCGTACCTTGGGCAGACCACCCTTAGGCTCCTTTCTGGAGAGCCCAGTTTCAACCCCATCCCCCTTCAAACCTAGTTTAAAGCCCTCCTTATGAGCCTCTCCAACCTATACGCTAGAGTCCTTTTCCCCTTGTTAGTTAGGTGAAGTCCATCTGTTTTGAGTACACTAGGTAGTACGGAAGTTGTCCCGTGGTCAAAAAACCCAAAGTTCCGCCGGTGGCACCAATCCCTCAGCCACCTATTGATCAGATTAGTTTTCCTAGTTCTCTCCTCATTTAAATCTTCTATTGCTGGAACCGAGGCGAACACCACCTGTGCTCCTGACCCATCAACTAAACGGCCCAGTGCCTTGAAGTCTTTTTTAATCACCTTTGTACTTCGTCCAGCAATGTCATCACTGCCAGCCTGGACTACCAACAGTGGATAATAGTCTGATGGCTGAATTAGTTGAGGGAGTCAAGGTTTTCTATATACAATTATATAATTCTCTACATATAAAACTATATATATAAAGTTACGTATTTGATTGGATATAATAATATAATAATATATAACATTATGGAAAAAATAATGGATATAGTATGTAACAACATATATTATTAAATATTAATTAATTATATCTATGTATAAAACTATATGCAATTACAGAATTATAAAATTGTAGTCTTTGTTCATGCTGAGCAATTGGGAAGTAAGGATATAGAAGAATGCAAACTGTAAATTAATTCATCTGGAAGTTCAAAGCACAGCTCAGATCTGATTGCTTAAAAGTTAACTTGATGATTTCCTATTCAGGCACTTCAAGGAAATGGCCTGCAAATGAACATGCAAAAGAACCCCAATTGTGACTGTGATCATTATTTGTGTGAATGGCATTTAAATAAAAAATATTAAAAAATCATAAAACCTACTATTTTTTTACTAGTATTGTAACTTTTTATATATGCTTCATGTCTTGAAGTGCTAGAAGTACATGGAAAGGCCTAAGGAATCAAGGCTTGTTTGAAGTGCTTGTCTAACTAAATGAAATAATTCTTGTTTCCTCTCAATATCCTTCATTAAGTGTGAGATGGGGGCCCTGTGAAGCTATAATGTAAGGTATTCAAGCTCTCTCTCACCAGAGAATATTTTCCATGTTTGGATTCACTCATGTTAGAAATTGTTGTTTAAATCTACTGTTTCCAGTAGCCTGGAAAATGTGGGCTATGACTTTACTTGATGCAGTTCCTGAAGTGTCCCACCTGCAGGTATCTCAGCTGCAGATCACACCTGGGGCTGCAGTGCCTGAGGAGCAGCAGGGGGATGGATACTGCAGGGCTGGGGGGGCAGGGGGAGGTGGGGGGTGGTGCAGGGCTTGGCAAGGGCAAGGCCTGAGCCAGCACTCCAGCCTGCCCAGATCGGTAGCTCCCTGAGCTACTGAGCACTGGGGCTCTCAAGGGACTTTCTTCCATCTGGGAATGGGTCGACACTTCCCTTGCCCCTGGTTTACAGAAGATTTTTGATATGTAGTTCATAGTTCTGATATGTGATCATAATCACCCCTATTATGTATGTTCTTGTGTTTTTCAGTTTACCAAACTGGAGACAAAGAAGTAGACACTTAGTTTTGGGGTAGTCTAGAGAATTTTCTGGTCTCAGCTTTGTTAGTAATCCTTCTCTGTAGCCTGAACCAAGTCTCCAGTCCAAGACAGCAGTGTCTAAACTGTATCTTGGGATCCAGCTTTTGATCCCATATCATTGGAGGTTGTTTCTTTCTCATGTTTTGTGGTGTGTTTGTGTGATAACCAAGTGTTTGTTTATTGGCAGGATGCTTATGGTCCATATTCCCCAGAGGAATGCATATCCCTGCCAGTCTACACTAGTGCAGAGAGAGATCGTGTGGTGACAAATATTGATGTGCCTTGTGGAGGAAACCAAGACCAGTGGATTCAGTGTGGAGCTGCTTTATTTTTAAAAAATCAGTAATCTGAAATGGCATTAAATTAATTCTTGAAGTTAAGGATTGTTTAAGTATCTCAAATTTTTCATATTAAAAGAAAAGTTTAAATTCATTTTTTATATATTTTTAAAGCTATGGTTTATAAATTCTCCTATGTATTTTTAAGAATATATATAATTAATCCTACTTAAATAGAATTTAATTGTAGCATTGTGGGGTATTGTAAAAGTTAACATGGCCCTATTCACTGAACTGTTAATTTGTTTCTCTGGATTGTAATATGCTGTATTTCTTTCTCACATGTGCTGAAATCTCCTATGTTATGGCCATAAATACTGAATATACATTCAAATTGAGTGTTTTTGCTTTGATCAGTTTTTTCCATTACTGTTTTTTAACTGTTATTCTGTGTCTATGAATAAAATAAAATTATAAAGCCTACCCATTGTAAATTGAATGTAATGGAATGTTTTACTTGAATGTAGAAATCAGGATAAATCTTTCAGTCTGTATTAATGATGTTTTTAGTTGTAATTATATTTCTTTGTATTGATAGTAAATAATAGGAGATTGATACATTTCCTGTGGAACTGCCAGTTCAGTTAGACTGCCATCATGGTTGTTATCTAGAAGGTACATTTTATAAAATACATAAGTATTCCTTAGACAGAAGATATTTTTAACCAGTTGTTAACGGAGAGGTATAATAATGTCTTAGGTCTTATGCAACAAACCCCTGCAGTCTTGTTCTCAGTGCAGAATACTCATTTGATTTCACTGCTTCATGAAGTTCCATGGTAGGATGCTGACATAGCTGTGATGTACATTTAGATGAAATCTCAGAAAACGCAGGAAACAAAATCCAGCAGGACTTATTTCCAGAAGGAAAGAAGAAAAACTATTGGCCACATCTCCAGGTTAACATCCTGAAGGAAGTATTTTTCTCTGTTCTACTCTCATGTTTATCCTTTAAGCTTTGTCTTTTGTCTTCTATTTGGAAAATTTCTAATTTCAGTTCTTCTTCTAATAAAAAGATACTTTAATTTGATGCAAACACACATAGAATTTAAAAATTGGATCTTATCTAAAAGCAGAATAGATTTACTGAATACTTTTCCAGATTTTCTACATTTTAATTCTTCAATGAATCAGAGTCCAATGTATAATGGAACGTGAGACAATTATCTGAAAAGAGTTGCTAGTGGAAAAAGTTTGGAAGAAAGTGACAAACTTTCCAATGAAACAGAAAGCACTTGTATAAATGTGTGTACAAGTTCTGTGAGAATTTACAGGGAGACTTTTCAAGAAAAGTGTTCCGCTGTTCAGGTTTGTCTTGGTAAAACATCACAAGTTCTGCTGAGGGCAACTCTGTTTTCAGTTCTTCTTGGCATATGGACTGGATTTTAGCTTTTGTGTTTCTCAAAATTGAGGGATCTACTGTTTCCTGCTAGTTCCAGATTCTCTTTTGTGGACAGGTAGAAAAATAAAGATGTTAAAAAACCTACCTGTGTTAGGGCAAAGATGTCTGGAAAACAGACATCACCTGATAGCATACATTGCACAGGAAGGAAGGGCCAGAAATCCAGTTGGTGATTTTAATTACCAGTCTTGCTTAAACATCTACTGTAATGGGTTGTGGAAACCTTGAAATACAACATGAGTAGAGCATTGTGTGGATTTTAATGCTTTAGTTTGGTTTTTATGTTTGTTTTCTGTCTTAAATGTAAGCTTCAATGATGCCTTCCATCCCCCCAAGTGTAAATACAAATACTATGTGGAGCCCTGGGCTATAAATCTCCTCTTACATATTTAGTCAGGAAGTCTTTGATTCTATTAACACACAGATACTGATGCTGTTGCAGAAAACAGATAGAGAAGAGACTCCTCCAGACCTACCACACTATCTTTATTTCTATTTCAGGGGCAGGAACTGGCTCAGTTTCTTACCAATAGCTTTTCTGTATCCTGAGCCCTCAGAAGTAGCCAATTGCTGCTGTTGGGGTTCCTTACCTCTTGTATCTTTCATTTCCTGGTGCCTCAGAACTGTGGAGTATTTCTCAGCTCACACCATCAAGAGTTTTGTTTTCAGACCGCGCATTCCTGCTTCTGGCAGAGAACCTTTGTTCCGTGAGCAGGAAGTACTCAGTCAGCTCAATTAAATCTCCTTTTGTTTTGTTTCACCTCTTGGTTTAGTGCATTTCCATATTATCAAAACTATCTGTTTCTTCCTGCTCTTCTGTAAATGATAAAAAAAAAAATCTTCTTAATGTTTAACTATAACTAGAGCATTGAATTTTATTTTTATTTGGACAGAATTCCTTTGGGAGCTCATCTAGACAGATCTCTGTTACAAATGTGAAAAGTGCTCTCTTCCTTGGTGTCTTTGATGTGCTGTTTTTTTTCTAGCACAGAAAAATCCCAATGTTTTTAAGTAAATCTAAAGCTTGTTTGGCAGCTTAAAATCTAATAGATTTTAATGATGTAAAAATACCACCACAAAAAACCAAAACAAGGGCTGTGTTTTGCATTCACAGAGATGTTTGCAAGCTATGTGATTGATACTCCCTTTGACTAAGTGATTCACTCCTCTTTCCTTCTCATGGCTTGAATTGTAACACCAATGTTTTGGAAAGCTCCCAGGTGACCTAAAGAGGAAACAGTTTACTTCTCATGTTTTCCATCATGTGTATTGTCTGTATGCATTCTATGATGTTCTTTCTTTCTACACAATGTTGTAATCTAAATGAAAGATACTCTAGGTAACTTCTACTGTATATCTAAATACTACTGTGTGTCATATGAATGAAGGTTTTGGTAGTAAAAGACAAAACTGCAAAGTGTTTATTACCACCAAAGTGCAGCTGTATCACAAGCAGAGGCCAGTCAGAATCAGGAAACAGAAAATAAAAACATGACAAATGCCTTTAATTGTTTGATCAGTGTTTCAATGTGTTTTGCTATTCAGTTTCAAGTGTATAGGAACTTGCAGGTCTAAAATATGTGCAGATATTTAGTAAACACCCTTCTTAATATACTTGAGAAAAAAAAAAGCATCTCTTGATCAACTGAAAGTTGTTATAAATAGAAATCAAAGTGACAAAATGTGTAGTGAAAAAACCTTTGAAGAATAATACAACCTCTGGAAATAGTGAAGATAGTGCAATAGTATCCGAGTGTGTTTCAAATACAAGTTCTATATTTGTTTTCAAATATAAGGTTTTCCTACTAGTGTATTTATTTTATATTTTAAAAGGAACGGTTTATTACTTTTCACTTTATATCACTTAAGTATTCTTTGGGTATTGGTGCTGTCATGCTGAACAGATGCTGTTTGATGCAGATAGCAAGTTTGCTGTCAGAGATTATTCTGTGTTTCCAAACAGAAGAATGCATTTGCTGCAGACTCAGAACCACGTTTTTGTTATTATTTGAGAGAAATTTCCTTTCAAAGCAAGACCTATGTTCATGATAGAATGCCTCAGATTGTTGCAGTGATAAGGGAAAGCTGTGGAGTTGATTTAAGATTTTTTAGCCACATTTTTAGAATTTCATTAAAATCCAAATGCTGCAATAGAAGGGAAATTATGCAAGTTATGCTGAGTACAATTAGAACTGGTCACACAAGTTGGTCTTTCTCCCTCCATTTCTTTTTTCAGCTTTCAGAGTAGTTTACTCAGTAATGATTTTTTCCCAGAACAGCTATACAATTTTTAGAGATTAAAGGGGAAAAAACAGCTGAACCCCATGCTCAAAAACATCAGTCATGAATCATTCTACAACCTCTTAAACTGCTGGACTAACTTATATTGACAAAAGCAGGTTTACATAAATTATACCTAGCATTACATTTTAAAAATCCTTTTAATTTTTGCATTTTTAATCCTTTGAAAATGAGAAGTGGGAACAAGAATCTAGATGTAGAAGAGCCTGACACATAAGGAGTGGGTCACATCTGAGAAACCAAGCTCACCCCCTGTGCGAGTAGCTGACGGAGCTGCATTCCCCTCTGCAGGTGTAAACTCCATGGGTGCACAGTTCCTCACATATCAGAAGCTTCCTTGGAAATTGCTGTTTGAGGGGTCACCCACACTCACCTCAGCTCATCTCCTCCTGGGTGTGAGGCTGCATAACTCACACAGTTCCCTCTGTCTTCAGTTTGGCCACTGATGCTGCTTGTAGCAGAGCTCTCTAAATTGATGTGTTCCAAGAAATGTCTCTCTAAGGTCTAGATTTTTATTTATTTCCAGTTCTCGGGACCTTTATGCAAGATGTCCAGAAAGCAACAGAACTGTCATTTTTCACTTTCGGTAGGTTTAGTATGAACAGAAATACTTTTCTCTAATGTGTTTTAGAAATCAAAGAACAAAGCTGGCTACTTATCTTAACAGTTATTAAAATTGTTAAATTATTGAAATGGATGGCAGTTTTCTGGAGCCATATCTTTTAGGGCATGATCTTTCATTTTGTTGGTTTGTTTGTTTTGGGTTTTTTTTTGTTTTTTGTTTTTAATTAATTTGTGTTCATTTATCTGAACTCTTTATGATAATCAATAAACAATCACAACAGAATGTCCAGAAGACTTTGCACGGGCTATTTCTAGAATGGAATTGTAGGTAGGAGCACTAATAAATGCAAGAATAAAGGTATTCATGCTGTGTTATAATACATTACTATTCTACTTTTTTGTTACCAAACCCATCCACATTACCATGGTCTTGTTCCACACATAAATTAACTGCTGAAAGCACATATTTGAGTACAGTGTAAATACAGTGTCCAGTGAGCCTGTCAGGGAAGTTACCTAAACACAAATAACCAGGTGCCCAAGATGAATTTCAAATCTGTTTACTCTTAACTGGAGGAATTTCTAAAGAAGAGCGTGTCAGAATTACTGCTTTTTCTTAGGAGGAAGCAAACTCTCCTGGTTGTCTTCAAAAGAGGTCTCTAAAATATTCTTTGTATCTTCACGCAGTGTTGGATTTGCTTATTTTTTCAGAGCAGCTTCTGAACAGGAAGCTTCCCTCATCTTTGAGGAAAGCAATTGATTAATAATCATGCTTATGGAGTGGATCAGAGAGGCAATTTGGTCGTCAGAGCTGTCTAACTCCTCTCAGTGCCTGAAAAGGTGAGTTATTCTCATTTCTAACCCACATGGTGCTATTTCCAAGCATAAGAGGGTGTTTCATACACTTTTATCTCTGTACTGAGATTGCCAAGAAAAGTCAATGGTTGTTTTTGCGATGGGCATGGTCCTGTCAACATCTACCACTAGATGGTACTGTGGACTAGACCGTCGTGAGAGACTGGCACGGAAAGTTGGGGAGTTTGGAAGGTAAAGACAATTTATAGCATATATAGCATTGCATCAACAGTCTGTTCCGAATGAAATTTTCTTATCAGCAGTGCTGAATAAGCAGCTATGTATTAAAAAAAAAACAATGCTCATGGTTAGTTGTGAAGTAGTTCTTTTTAGAAATAAGTAATTTACTAAGTGAATTTCTCTACTCTGGTTGTGTTAATGGGTAAGGCACTGAGTGACCACCCTGGCCTGTTTGCAGCTATTTCTGTGCATCCCAAATATCTACATGGGGAGAGGGAGCAGTAAGGAGTTTGTCCTTGCAGGATGGAAGAGCAGCAGCTTCCTGGGCTGCTGTATCAGGAGAGCCAGGGCAGCAGATCAAGGGGATGTTGTTACCTCTCTGGTCAGCCCTGGTGAGACATCTGGAGTGCTGGGTCAAATTCTGGGTTGCCCCATACAAGAGACACGTGGGGATTCTGCTCTGAGACCAGAGAAGGGCCAGGAAGGTGATTAAGGGACTGGAGCATTTGACAGACAAGAAGAGGCTGCAAGAGCTGGGATTATTCAGCCTGGGGAAGATTGGATATTGTATCAATAGTTTATAAATATCTGATGCAGAGGAGTAAAGGAGATGTAGTCAGACTTCTCCATGGTGCCCAGTGAAAGAAAGAGTCAGTGGGCACAAACTTAAATGCATGCAATTTCTTTTAAACAAAATATTTTTTTCTTTACCCTGAAAGTTGACTACACACTGTCACAGGCTGCCCAATGAGGTTGTGGAGTCTCATCCTTGGAAACATTCAAAGCCCATATGGACACAGTTTTTAGCAGTCTGCTCTACATGACCATGCTTCACAAATTAGGGTAGGACTAGAAATCTTCAGAGTTTCTAAACTCAACAGTTCTCTCACTGTGTAAACATGTGAAGTAGCTGGAAATAGAATCATTTAAGCTTTCAAGATCAGGAACGTTGTGACATGAGAACAGGAAACCCATTTTAGAGAAAACCATTGTTCTGTAAATACTGTACATAGGTCTCTAAAAGCAATGTTTCTATCCTTCGAGTTCAAATAAGTCTGAAATGAGTGAAAATCCTAATATAATTTACTGATACTTCCCTGTCCACTCCATCTTTCTCTTATTCAGTTGACTTTGAAGTATTATCCTTATGTTTTCAGTAAAAAAAATTGCATATCAAAAATGAGAAGAAAACTTAGAAAACTGCAACTTAAAGGGGTGTTTTGAATTCAGTATATTTCCAACATAATATATATACAGCAAACATCTCACTGATACTGTGGAGACAGTTATGTATACAGTTTGATTGCTCACACACATATATATATATACAGATCTAGAAAAACATATACTGTCTGTAAAATAACTTCTGCAAGTCAGGAAAAATTGTATCAGAGAAAAAGCCAGAAAACTGGAAGTCAGGAGCCAGTCTATATTTACTCTAATATTAGCATTTTCAAAATATACTCAAGAAAAATTGTTTGCAGTGACATATTCTCAGTGTGAACTTTCTTCATTGGAAGGAACTCTCAGGCACTGGGAAAACACAAAATATCTTGTGTGAGACCATACTTGACTTTCACCTCTCCAGAAACAGGTTTAGTTTATCCCTTTGGACACAGTGTACGACACTGACACACCTGACCTCTGTCCCTTGAAAGAGGAGTTTCAGTCATGTTTACATCAGTGCTGGATTGAATTCACCTGATGAGTTAAGGTGAGGATGGCATGAAAAGAGATGTGAAGGAGTAAATGTCATTTCTGTCCTAAAGAGCACTGTCATCTGTTGCTGTTTCAGTGGAGTTTAAATGAAACCAGACACTGACCAGTTGTGTTCCTGTATCATCTACGTTAAATCATCTCTGATTCTTTTCTAACTTCTTGCTTCTGTTTTTTTGTTTTTTGTTTTTTTTTTTCTCCTCTTTCCAGAGGATCAAGACATTTTTGCCTCATGCCCTTTCAGCAGGGCATCTTCACCAGACTTCTTGGTGCACCATCTGGTTTTCCATGGGAAGGCAAAATTATAGTTTTCCTTTTGGTATCTGAGGTTAAATGCTATAATTTGTTCTTGGTTATTGGAAATGACATTTGCACTAAGGAAAGATTCTCTCGCGCAGATAATTCCTCTCATAGTCAGAGTTCCATGAAGAAGCATCAGCAGGAACAAGTGATCCACAAAGTAAATGTGATCTTTGCTTTAGTGCCCTTGATAAAGGGGAAACAAACTCATCAGCAGGATTGTCTAGGGAAAACATTTCACTTTTGGTTGCCACACCTTAAAACTATGATTAAAATTTTTCAATAAACAGAGGAAACAACACTATGCCTGCCTCTCATGGTGTTACAGGAACATCAGTAAGCAGCTAACATCCTGTTTTGACCCCTTCATTACACAAGTCAGAGTTGTACTTTAAGCAGACACACACCAGGGAGTAACAATCCCCACCCCTTTCACATTATATGGGTGGTACCTACACTGAGCCACTGATCTACATCATGTGGTGGCCCTCTCACTGTTCAGGTTCCCAGCTCTTCTCTGTAGAAGTCAGGATGCAAGAGAGTGCCTGATGCACAACCCATCTTCCATGGCAAGAGAATGTCTTGGGCACACTCACCTCATTAAGACACAGCCAAATATTCCATGGCTGCCTTTGACTAAGATTGTGGAATACTTAGAAGGTGCACTGGGAACATTGACAAGGAACAGCAATTAAACACCAAAAATTGTGCTTGACTTCTGAGAGGGTGACACAAACCAGCAGTTTGCAGGCGGAAGAGAATAATGCTTATCTCAAGACTGAACAGGGTAGCTCTGAGTCCTCCTGTACAAGAAAGACACTGGAAACTTGAGACAGTTCAACAGAGGCCACCAAGATGCTCGAGGTGCTGGAGCACCTGCCTTATGGGGAGAGGCTTCAGGAACTGGACTTGCTAAGCCAGGACAGAGGCAGCTTTTCTGGGAGAGACTTAGCAGCAGCTTCTGATTGCCTACAGGGAGGTTATCAAGTTCCATGGATGGAGGACAAGGGACAGGGGATGTTATAACTGCATATAGGGAAAAATATTTTCAACATGGGAACAGTCAGGCAGAGGCACAGGTTGCCCAGAGAGGGTGTGCAGTTGCTATACTTGGAAGTTTTGAAAACTTGACTGGATAAAACCCTGAGCAATCTGTTCTGACTCAGAGCTGACCCTACCATTGGGCACCTCCCAGGGTCCCCTCCAACCTGAGTTTTCCTGTGCTTCTAACTCTGACCAAAAGAATGGCATATTAATTATGTGTTCATTGCTTCAAAAAAAATGTGTAAATTACAATAGGAAAATACTATTAGTCTGCTCTTTCTGCTTCGAGTGCCATAGAAATGACCTGCAAGTCCTTCAGTTTTACTGCTGCCTCAGAAGTGATCAACAAGTTAAGGGGTAGGTCAGTGGAAAATGAAAGAGTTCTCAGAGTAAATGGATGAATAAAATGTCAGACCAGAACAGAGCAGGCCAAAAACAATTCAGAGGAACCTCACTCATGGCACAGAAACAAAAATAAATGTTCTGAACACATCAGAAGCAGGATGCCTGCAGAGGAGAGTATTGGGTATTGGTTTATTAGATGACTGAAGTGTAAAAGTCAGAGAAGGTAAGACCACAACACAAACATAAATTCTACACATCAGAATTAATTTCAGAAAAGGTGGGGGAGGTTCCCAAAGGGATTTCTCTCCCTCTTTATTTTAAATGAGAGATGAGCCTTGGGGATCATCTTAAACTGACCTGTCAAAATAAGAAGTTTTAGAAGAAACTGATAAAATTGCTAGTAAATAACAAGTTGTCAGGGCCAATGGTCTTCATCCAAGAGTCTTAAAGGAATTCAAGTGTACCACTGCTTCACTATCCAATATGATGTCTAACCCACAATTTAAAGTGGACTGTGGTTCCAGGGAAATGAATGGTTCACTTTTTTTAGCACTCCTCCATAAAGCCTTTTAAACCAATAAAACCTGATACTCAGCTGTCTTGAAATTAAGAAAGGTCATCATGACTTCTTAAGTTGGATTTTAGAGAACCATTTGCTAACTTTTTAAAAAGCTTGAAACTTAATAAAAGTGTCAAGAAAATAATTTGATGCATTGTACAGGGATGTGCTCAGCGTCAGAGAAGTTGGCAAAAAGGAACTGAGCTGTACAACAAAAACCTTGAGAAAGAAATGGAGGGAGAGAGTGAGCGGAGTTGTGACATTTTAAAACAGCTGAGAATCTCAATTTTACCAGATGATCTATTCCTTCCTTCCTTCCTTCCTTCCTTCCTTCCTTCCTTCCTTCCTTCGTTCCTTTCCATCCTCTCTCCCTGCTTCCCTCCCTGCTTCCCTCCCTTCTCCCCATGCTTTCTCCCCCTCCCTCCCATTACAATGAGGAAAATCTAAATTAAGGGTTAGGTTTACAATCAAATTTGAATAAAAAAATCAAGACTATACCACATCTGCTTCCAGGGATTGCCCTGGAGCAGCAACAATGTAATCACAGGAATTAATATCAACAAAAGTAGCCTGACTGCATTTCCTGATGGATTCCTGAAGTTATGAGGAACAGACCTGAAGGTTTCAAGATGTTCCCTTCCGAGCTCAATGCTGCTTTGAGGAGCAAGCTGACGAGAGGTGAAATTTGTATTGCCACAGGCAAGGCAAAATTATCCTGTCACGTGCCTGATGCCAATGTACTTAGTCCCTGTAAAGCTCATTTTTAAATACCTTAAACTGAATGTTTGAAATATATTTTATTCTACTATTAATTGGATTCTTTCTCTTTCATTGGATGGAAATTAAAAGGTTGAAACTGGTAAAACTAGGAAGAAGTCTAAACTGAAGTACAAGAAAGCTGATGCAGATGTCAAAGAAGCAAGTGAACCATGGCAATTAGCAAACCAATAAAAAGTAGATGGTAAAACAGAATAAAATTAAATATAAAAGAAAGTTAAACATTAAATTAGAAGAAAAAAAAATCAAAATTGAAGGCTCACAAATAATGAGCCTGCCATGTTTGCTGAGCAATAGTACAAGGTGCTTCACTAGATGAATCTGATGCAAGTGCAGTTTGAAGACCCAGTCAGTCACTGGCATCATTCTGAATGCCCTAAAGAGTAGAATTTAATCCACAGTATAAAAATATTAACCTGATAAAGAATGGCTTGCCTTCCGAAACAGAAAATATTTGTGCAGTGGAATATTTAATAGATGACTCAAGTTTAGAAAAACACCCAATCAGGTCTTGAATAGAAGGTGAACATTGCTGGTTTAGGTCAGGACTACACACCACCTGATACAGTATGTCAATGGTGTTGGCCAGTGCCCTCTATTAAAATGTTACCAAAAAAAAAAAAAAAAGGTTGTGTACCCAGCAACAGGCAGAAAGCAGTACAGTAGAGATATTTAAGTTTCCTTCTTTTTCCTACAAAATAAAGGTTGTCTTACTTTTTCCAAAGGACAGATTTCATTCGCTGTCCATGGAATTCTGTGTTAAATAGGTTAACCCTGAATGCTCTTGTAAAGCATATATGTGTATGCACCAATCTTTGAGCAATCTGAAGCTTTGAGCCTCAGAGTTGTGAGAAAGTGTATGTTTCTTTCTAGATTCTTTATAGATGTTTATGATATCTCCACTTAATAATTTCCTCCTGAAAAAAAAAAACACAGTCTTTCAGAGTCTCTAGTTAGGAGTAAATATTATATTTCATATCTGCTAATCTTCAACTCTGTTTGCAAAGTTTTTCTGAATTCAGATTTTTTTTGATTAAGTGGTCAGAATGTTTCAGGTACCACCATATATTCTTTTTTTTTTTTTCATTTGAAATAAAAATATTTGACTCAAATGAACTGCTTCCCACAAGGTTCATATCCTGATGAACAGCACTACTTCAGTGCTCTTTCATTGACAAACCAATGATTGCAAATTCACCACTTGTCACTGGGAGGAGGAGTTATCCAAGTTCCATCCAAGTTTTTTTCAATTTTACTTTAAAACACCACTGGCTTTAAATTTATCTTTAAAATATCTTTTCATTTTAAAGTTACTCTTAAAATAGCTGGCATTTAATTCCCACCTAAAGATGGAACTGATTCAGTGGTTGGTGTTTTGCAGAGGAGCTGTTATTTTTTCTGCAAATATCACCAGCCTAAAAAAAAACTTTAAAATCATAGTTATTTTGCAATAACACTTCACAATCCTCCCTGGACCTCTCCATAAAGCTGGCTTTCCTTCAGATCCAGAGGCCCAGGCTTTGCTCTCTGTTCTTTACTGATGTTGCCTGGTTTCTGGTGGCCCTGCCCTCTGTCTTCTTCCTGTGCCTTCTCCAGGTCTTTCCAACCACAACCACAAAGGTCTGGTGTCCTTCATCCAGTGGTCCCAGCTGTCCTGAGCAGGCAGACACCTCTCCCTACTGCTGCTAGGCTCCAATCTTTTAACAGAACAGAATTGGATTTACAGAGAATAAAGACAGCAGGAAATACACCTTGTGTCAGAGCTGAAAACAACATTTTATCTCTTTTCTTAGCATATTATGCATTAACTGTTCTTAACAATATGGAAGACATTTCCAAAGCATAGGAAGAGTCTTTGGGTTTTCTTAGAAGGCCAGGAAAGGAGGGAGAACTCTGTTGAAGAATTGTCTTTGCTCTCAGCTCAAGGCATTGGCTGCTGCTTGTTGTTGGAGACAGGGAAATCTTGGGAGGTGTAAATTTGGCCTGATCCATTGTGTGGTTGTTAATCCATGTGCAATTTTTACATTAGATCTCATATTACAGAAATGATTTGCTAGTTAATTCCATTAAGATGACCTTGATGACCTGACTAGGGAAGCATCATTCACATAAATCATCAGATGAGATGGATTTAGTTAAGTGTCATGGAAAACTTGGAAATTTTACACAGACACTCCCAGCAACTCTAAATCAACATGACTCTGCTGTCTTCAGGGCAACTGTGCTGGTTCACACCAGCTGATGAAATACCTCACTGAATTAATCTGATCTCACACAGTTGTGTGTAGTGGGGAACATGGCTGTGCTGAACAGCAGAACTAAGTGGTTGGGTTTTTTCATGGGGCTGATATAGAAATTTATGCTGATTTTTTTTTCCATTGGATTCATTAGAACGAAAATGCTCCAGAGGAGGAAAGAACATTGAAATCAGTCCTTAATAAAAGATTTAAAAAGTTTTTTACCACTTTAGAGTGTCCCTCAAGATGGTTGCAATACAAAAGACTTTATTCCTCAGTTCAAAGGAATTTTCTGGTTTGAAAGCTAAACGTGTTTCTTCACATCTAAAAGGATACCAAAAGAAATTAAATGAAATACCACGGTCCTATTTCAGTTTCTTTTTACATATTATCCAACCATGAAGTAAAATGTCTTCAAGCAGTTGACAATAAAATTATATATCAAGAGAATTAATTTGCTTTGTAAACAAAGATCTAAGTTAACTTACAATACTTCAGTACAATTTTTTTGTGGATTTCAGGGACCCATTTATGTCATTTGATAACTTCATTTCCAGAGTCTAGACATTTTCAGTGTACATATTGTAGCCTTTCCTCAAAAATGTGACTACTATTTTAGACCCCTCTGGATAAGTCACCTCCCTGCTTATGACTCCCCAGCATGAGGTGCTTGAAACTCTGTTCCCAGACAATACTATCTTGAGTAGTAAGTACAGCAACACATGTTTACGGTAGGAGGTATTATGGTAGGTTGTATTTATTATATTTGTTAGGGCATCTGCTCTGTTTTTTTCATACTATTTTGTTCTTGAAGATTACTGCAATATTTTGTGTCCTTGGTGCTTGAACAGAAGTATTAAAAATATATTTTTTTTCAGGCAAACAAGAAGACTTTTAAAGAAATTCAGTTTGTAAAATGACTCTATTTCACAGAGCAAAGTACAGAAAATGTTCCTGAAACCACAAGCACCACCATTTCCCTTCAGAATTCAGAATATGGGAGGTGATATTTTGAGAATTATGAATGGGGCTTCAGAAGTGCCTCAGGCTCACTAATCCTTTGGATTTATGAACTTTATGGAAAATCCCATCTTGTGCTTTTAAGGATTTAATGAGGATTTGGTACTCAGTAAACCCCAGATTTCCTCTGCTTTTTGCTGCAGTGTTGACACAGGCTTTTAACTGGGAGTAGCAGCAGGGTTTTTTTCTTTATGCAAAACTACTGAAGTGTTTCCCAACCAATTGAGCCTGTCCAAGTTGGGACCAGACCTGGCTTTACCTTGGCCTGGAAAGTCATTCTCAGCTATCAAGATCCCATTGTAGCTGTTGGTTCTGAGAGTCTTGCCCGGGTTCCCTGGGACTCCTGGGGCTGGTGGCAGGGCAGCTTGCTTGGGCACCAGATGCCATGGAACACTCCCTGTGACTGGGTTTTACTCACCTTTATTTTTCATCCCTATTTAATTTTTAAAGTGAAGGTGTAGCAATCCATTCATCCCATGCTAAATGTAATATGTAAGGTAGGTGGAACAAACCATTTCTTGAACTTACTAATGTTTCCCTCCATGAAATTTTCAGCAAAAGGCCTTTTTTGAAATCTAAACAGAATTAAATCTTTCTCTTCAAGTGCTTTAGATAAATGGCCAGCTATTATGTCTTGACACCTTATTTTCAGAACACAGGTTTATATAAGATGCATCACATCTATAGTGATCGATGTAATTTACTAATTCATTTCTGAGGGGACTGAGGCTCCAGTAAAGTGTGTTCATGAAAACTGGACTCTTAAAAGTGTCTTGAACAAAGTAGCCAAAGTAGGAACTGCAGAAAATGTAGTCTTCTATTGTTTTTTAATTTTTTAAATTAGGTAATTAGATCGTAAAATCACAGAATTTGGAGCTGTACTTTAAGTAGACAATATCCACATTATTTAAAACTCTTTAAAGAAGTGAAGCTTCATACAGAAGGAAGAAATTAAAATGAGTAAAATAGGAAAGAATGATCACCAGCTAAGAAAACTGTTACCAGAGCTCAGGCTCCCCCAGGCACAAGAAGATGGGCCCTGAAATAAACTTGCTCACTTTGAAATACAACTTAAAAATCACTGAAGACTGGTGCACTGGAAATGTTAGATTATGTTCACAGGAAGTGCACTGGAGCCTTTGGTAGCTCAAGGTGTGTTTTTTTCTCTTTTTCCTTTTTTAACTGTCTTTTCTATGGCATTTATTTGTTCACACACCTTTCAGTAGAGACAGGCTGACTGTTAAAAGCAAAGGAATCGTGTATCAAGCTTTGGTAGCAGGAGACAGACCTTTAAATGTCTTTTCAATCCCAGCAGATGTGAAACGAGCTGATTTTGGAATATATTTCCTTTAATCCCTCGTGTCTAACTCAAAACTGAGGAGATCTCCATTGTAATAAAAGAAAGATTTCAGCCACACTTCATTGGTTTCTCCTGGTTCTGTTGGGCACAGGGGCTTTCTGCCAAAAACAGTTGTAAATGACACCATCCCTGAAAAGGACAGTGGAAATTGTGTTTTCAAAACTCTTCAGTTGTGACCAGTTCTTTCTAAAGACCTCTTGGGAGTTTCTGCAGTAAGAACAGCTGATGGGATGCACAGAGGCTATAAACACATTTAAACACTGTCAATACATCAAGCTGCAGAACCACACAAGCAGCAAACCCCCAGTAACACACCCAGACCATCATATTTGACTGGAGTTCTGCATGGCTTAGAAACAGTGAGAGGTACAGAAAAGGGAATAAGTGCTACCATTACCCATTGTAATGAAAAGAAGTGAAAAGAGACTGAGAAACTTCTCTGCAACGTGTACACTGAGGAATGCAGAACATGGCAGATTAAACCCAGTGCATGCTATTTACCTCTAGTCCCTTCCTTTCCAGGGGTATCATACCATAAAGATGACTTGTTTGACAATGTGCTTTAGCAGATTGTTCCATTGTGTTGTTTTATGTTGTATTGAGTTAGATTTTATGCTCTGTTTAACTGAACTAAAATAATAGATCAGAGCATTGCTGTACACAAATAAGAATTGAAAGGGGGGGGGGAATTCCTACAAATAGAATATCCCTGACACCAGCAAATAGAGGGGTCTCAAGAAAAATTACATTATATTAAAATTTCTGAATATTTGTATTGTCAATTGAATATTTTATTATTATTGAATTGTTTTAATATACAATAATTGTTAACATATACTACTGGGTAAAGGCATCATAGTAATTTTATTGGAGGGAGGCTGTGCATGAGAATACAACAGACAAGTCTATCATCAGGCAAAAGCTTTACCACAATCATGGGGACAAGCTGAGGTCAAGTTTAAATAGGTGCAAACTCACATGCATGGCTGTAAACTGGATTAACTCCTATAATAAGCAGAGTTACATTACAAACACTGTTTCTGAGAAGTTTCTATACAGTACATAGAGCTGTGCTCCTGTTGATATGAATCAGGAAAACCCTGTATTTGAGCTGGGCTGGTTTTCACCAGCAGATTGACACTGACTGAATGGGAACCTGATGAAAAGTAAGGCCTGTAAGAACAGATCCTATATTTGGGATAACAGTGACACAAACCACAAAATGAAAACATAAAACCCAGCAAGACACCTTGGAGCCATATTTGTACCTTGCAGTGTTGACGGTTTCTGTATTATATGTCTGTCCTTGTTCCCAAAGACTCACTTTGCTTTTAGGACAGAAGCAAAGCAGGACAGAAATTGTATAACTTGATGTCTTTGTCCATGATTAGGATAACAGTTCCCCATCTTGGTGGCTGTTTAGACACTGCTTTAGTAAACAGCATTATTACAAGAAGAGCCAGTTGCTCTCTTCCCCATCTCTTACCCATTCGGGAACACAGAATTTGCTGTATATTTATTTGCCTTGCTCAGTATGCATGTATTCATCATTGCATGTTATGATCTAAATTCTGATCTTTATAGAAATTGTTCAATCTTCATCCGTGTCTGGATGATTCAATTACATCCAAGTTGCCCTTTAAAAAACAGAACTTAACTTCCTTTTTTCAAAAATGAAGGAATTTGATATCTGGGACAAAAATATTCATGAGTACAACTCCATATGGATGGGCTCGGTAGAAAAATATTTTTATCTTGTTAAGGAAAATACATTAATGCAAATGTGAATACAGGAAGTTATAAACATTAAAGGTAATTCCATCTCAAAGTTACTTATGGAGACAGAAAATATTACACAGTCTTTATAATGCTGTAAATTGTGCCTGATCTGAACTTCATTTTAAACTACATAGTGAAAGAGAAATCAGAATTTCCAGTTAAATACAAAAGCTTAAATGAGAATTCAGTACACAGGAGACAGCAGGCTGACAATATACAATCTCACTGAAGCTTGAGTGTGCATAGACTAGCACAGTTAATCCAAAACTCCACTCATCTGCCAACTTTTTATGCATTCATCAAAGCTCAGCAGAGAGTTATCAGCACAGAAGATTTATACATCAAGGCTTCAGCTCTGGCTTCCTTGACATCCCAAGCAGATTAGACTGTGACAGATTTGTATAGCCCAGAAAGCATTCCAAAGTGAAGCTACCATGGAGATGACAGGCAAAGCCTTGGCACCTGATGTCATGTCCACTTGTTCCAGCAAAGCCAACAAGGCTCTACTAAGGTTACAAGGTCAGACAGGTTCAGGATCTGTGTTTTGATTTAGGCAATGTGACAGGATAAATCTTCAGTGGCTCGATGCAGGAGATACCTACTGATGCTCCTAGGGACCACATGAATAAATAAATACCAAACCAGCCATGTGTCTCCCATGCAAAGAGACCAAAGGAGGACTGGCTCACAAAGAACCAGTCAAACCTTTTCTTTATGTCCTAACAAGGCACCCTCAAGGGAATCACTGTGTTCTTTCTGCCACAAGGAAGCAACATCAGAGCAATCATCTCCCCACAGTTCTGTGTTTCATGTAGATGATGCTGGTGTAGCCAGCCAGTAAGAAGCATGTTGCTTGGCCCAGTCCCACAGTCTATCTCCATCAGAGGTCAGGCAGTCTTTTTCAGCATAGGACCAGGACCTTGGGTGGAAGAAAGGACCATTCTCACCTAGAGATTTCAGGACAAGATCTGGGCAGGAGGATCAAATGTGCTGGTCTTGTCAGTATTTGAACTCCTTTCCCAATAATTTTGCATCTCTAGGCAAGACTCTCACATCCCTGTCTGCAGACACCATAATGCCCCAGTTCTCTGCACCATGGGCACAGAGCCACCATCTCTTTTGGGAGACTCCATCACCACCTTGCAATGTATAAAGTAGACTAATAAGAAATCATAACTCAGTGTTTGGTCATGTATCCTGACCTGTCTCAAACTTGCTTCAGAGATCCTTTTCTCCTCATACCTGTACAGATCCTCTGAGTTTTTAACTCTGCCACCAAAAAGACATGTAACAAATTTCTCTAAATAAATATCAAGAGCAAAGTACTGCTGTGATTTCTTGTCATTTATGGAACTTCTTCCTCTTTGGCATCTGTAGATTGCCAGTCCTTGTTACTCAAGGGGTCTTGCTGGGCTTTGTGTTTTCAACTTTTGGTACCACATAATTCAACTTAACTAGCTTTCCAAACAAACAAATATTTTTTCTTCTACATTTGAAACACCATGTAGAAGAAAAGGGTATTTTAATAAGCAGGTGGTGTGCTCGTACTCTTGACTTTATCTAATACTATCTCTCACTGCCTGGTGCAATAGCCAGGTCAGCTGAGACAGGCTTTGCTCTTCAGAGACAGCTTGCATCCACTCAGGCAGTGACAATTTGTGATTGTGTTTGATTTTTCTGGTTCTACTGGTTTGGATTGGAATAATTTTCCTCCTAGTAGCTTGTATGGGGCTATGTTTTGGATTCACGATGAATCCAGTCCAGATAAGACAAGAGAGGTTAAGCTATTGCTGAGAAGGGCTTACACAGAATCAAGGCCTTTTCTGCTTCTCATCTCACCCCTCCATCAGGTAGGCCAGATGTGCACAAGGAGCTGGGAAGGAGACACAGGTGGGATAGCTGAGTTCATCTGACCAGGCAGATGTCCCATACCATGGGATGTCATGTTCAGTAATAAAAGCTGGGGAAGAAGGAGGAAAGGGAGATGTTCAGAGTTAGGGTATATTTTTTGTTAGTAGCTGTTATGCATGATGATGTCTGCATTCCTGGAGATGGCTCAGCACCTGCCTGCTGATGGGGAGCAGTGAATGAATTCTTCCTTTTTCTTTGCTTGTGTATATGGCTTTTACTTTACCTATTAAGCTGTCTTAATCTCAGCTCATGAGTTTCCTCACTTTCACCCTTCCAATTCTTTCCTCATTCCACTGGCAAGGAATGAGAGAGTGGCTGCTTGGGGCTTAGCTGCCTACTGGGTTTTAGCCACAACACTTGTTGCTGTTCTAGGGATGAGACAGCAGCCATACTCATTTTGGTACTCCCTTGTAAGGCTCATTAAGTGTAAGCTGTCAGACAGCTATTAGAAAAGGATGATAAAACAAAGTACTATAAGAATCTATAAAACAATAACTTTCCTTTGCACCTTACTGTTCAAGCATGTCCACACACAGAAGGGAGAGTATTCTATGCCCTGTGGCTTCCTGCAACACAGCAAGGTAGAAGTTTGAGGGTTACATGAGTTGCTTCAGTCAGTCACATCAATCACTCACTTCACTTAAAAGAATGGTACAAGTAAATTCCCTGGCTCTGATGTACAATTTGTACTGAAAACACAGAGCAAAAAGAAATACTTTAGATACAGGGAGTTCTGCATTATCCTCTAGAAAAATATTTTTTTTTATACCTAATGAAAGAATTTAGCAATGCTTATTTATATAAACTCAGATTTACTGTAAATTCTAGAATTATAAAGAGACATAGATCCCTTTTAGCAAGCATCCAGAGCAGATAAACTGAAACCTCCAGGTTGCCATGGAATGCTCCTTGACAGGAGAGCCTTAGAACATATCAGTTCCAAATAGACATAAATATCCTCTAAAAATTCTTGCAAGGACTGATGTATACCCTCAACAGAATTTTCTTCCTTATCAATATCTGCAATGGACTGAATATTTTTTATGGGTTATGTCTCCTCAGAGGTAGCTGCACTTTGAGCATCTCAGAGTGGTGAAGCCCACTCAAAATGGAATTTAAGTGCACATGTAATTAATGTAGAGAAAATGGTTTCCTGGTAGTGATGAGGATAGATATATTAAAAAAAGATTTCTTCTGGAACCATCTCTATTTGCAAAGAAAAGTCTAATTGCTGCACATATTAACAGGCTCACTAATTCAGTTAAAAATGGAAATCTAACGAGGTCTAGGATTACTTCAATCCCCCTTAGGAATGCAAAGTGCTTTAAGAATGTATTTTACTTCCCCAGCTCACAGGAAATTGATCATAAGAAGAGCGGCAGCTGTTAAAACTAGCAATAAATGATAGAAGAGGAGAATATGAGCCAACTGGGTTGATAATCTGATTACCAGAAACTGGATTCCAATGGTCTGAAAATTCATGTAAATTTTCTGTTCCTTTAGGTTTTATTTTATGCACACATGCACATGCAGGCTCACACATTCACATTTCACTCAAGGGAGAATTACTTTAATGAATTTCCTTCATTTGCCCAAAGGATGCAAACATCCTAGCATGCTCTACCTTCAGGTAATCCTGTTTAGGACCAGAGGCTTTTTAGGATTATTGCAGATGTCACTATGAGCAAATGTGGACCCAAACAGCCATTGCATGGAATGGGGGTACATGACCACTAGTGGTATCCAAGACTTTCTGAGCCTGGGAGCTGCCATCCCCGGCTCCATGTGATAACTGCCTAATGAAAAATGAGATCTTTTAAATTAGGCAGTTCTTGCCCTGAAGACATAACCATATTATCACATCTCCAGAAGTGAGCAGCTCAGTTCATGAGAATTTAGAGCACATCTCTCTTAAGGCAAATTAACTCATGGGTGTTTGTGCTAGATCTGGCTTCCTGACTAAAAGGAAAGCAAAAAGCATCCACCCTGAGTTGGGAGGAGAGCAGCATCTCTGAAAGACACAAAGAGGAGCCCCATGTCCCTCTGGCAGGCTCATATAAGCCATACAGGGAGTGTTGGTTGTACCCACAGTGCTTGATTTGCCTTGGCTGCCTACAAGGGAGAGATGAGATGTGTGGCAACCTCCTGTGGAACTTGTATCTCACCTTTGGACATCAACTCATGTTTCAAGGAAAGACCAAGCCCTCCAGTAATGTGTGAGCATCTGCTCTGGGCTCTTCAGGCAGCCATTGTAGAGGTAAATTCTTGCTTTGCACCCCACAGGTGATCAGCTGGTGCCCTCAAACAAGGAATTTCACTACCCATACCTTGTCTTCACCTGCCTGCTTGCAAATGTTTTGTTATTTTCCAGCCTTTCTAAAAAGCCAGTCACAGGCTTTGCCATGGTGAGCTCCTACCTCTCTCTCCTCCCTTTGCTCTGTGATGCTTGCACCTGGGCTGCCATGGCAGGCAGGAGAGGAGGGTCATGCTGGATGGCCAGGGTTTGCTTTAAAGGCAGCTCTCTAAAAAAGGAGTGATATATATTTTTATAACCATAAAATACTTCAGTGCTGAACAATTCTGTCATTGGGAACATTAAAATATGATCAGAGATATTTTATGCAGCTGTTATTAAATAGTCATTAAGCATTTCTGGAAATTATACTCCTAGGGGATTTGACATTGAAGAATAGACTCCCAAGGCCCAGTCTGATCCATGACTTATAAAAATATAAAACTACCGAACGCACTAAACTTGTCTCCATCATCCATTTTCTCTGAATTCAATAATTTTCTACAGACTTTGGTCCAGGGCATCTATTTCTGCCTGCACATGGGAACATTGTGTTCTACAGCCACATGTAGCACATGGCTTTGCAGTGTCTTGGAGGAGGCTGCAAAAAGACCACAAGAAGTACATTTATCTGAGGATCCCAAGGCTCAGTTTGGGGCTTACTGATACAGTGGCATTTATCTCACTGAACTTTAGATCTCAACAAAGCAACCCCCATGCTATGAGGCAGCATTTGGGAGCTGGTGGTGGAGAGATACTGAACTGATTTGGGGCACAGCTCCTCTGACAGGCCAGATGCACTTCTTGACAGTTTGACCTGTGCTTTGATGATGATGGTTCCTTGGCTGATTCTGAAGATAACTACCTCAAATGCTTGGCTCAGATGCCTAGACTTTGTGTCTTCCAGGCTGTCTCCTTTAGAGACACAAATTCCTCTTCTGCCCCCAAATCCAGTCACAAATTCCCAGTAGCAGCTTAAAGTTTCTTTCCTGAATGTCAGTTTTTTAGCCTGGAGATTGATAAGAATGATAGGGAGTTTTATTCCTCTTTTAAATTGATTCTCTCCAGATGCAGAGGTAATGGTGTCTCATGTCTCAGCCAAGGTGAGCACACAGTAGATCATTCTGGTTTTACCTGATGTTTATATGGCTTCAGGAGAAATTGTAGTGCTTCCTGCCATCCCTTTGAACTCCGCAGGGGTTTTGCCTGCAAGGAAAATCCTCTCTTATTTACAGACTAATCCAGATTCCCAGAGCACTCAGACACTCATTCTCACTGCCAGAGATGTGCCTTAGTTGTAACCAGGCTGTTTGCCTGACTCCACTGGAAGTTTTGGTCCTCTGCTTTTATGCAGATTGCTCTGCTAAGGGAGAACAATTCTCCTTCTTCATGAATATGCAAAAACCCCACAGTTTTCACACTCACAAGTTGCTCAGCTGGTTAGTTAAAAGCCTTCACTGGAGGTATTCAGCAACAAGAATAACAGCTTGATTAATCCCCATCTACAGGTGTAAACTAAACCCCATGCCATTTTGTCACATTGCAGTGACAGAGTCATCATAAAACAATACGGCTTGAAATGGTTTTTGCAGATTCAAAGGTTATAATGGTATCCCCACTGCCCCAAAGTATCTGGAGATATGCTAATTTTTCCTTTGCTGAAATGAACAGGAGACTGATTTTCAGATTTCATTGTTATGGAAATATATTCTGCTCAGGACAATTACATTTGACTTTCCCCTCCCCCTCCAGAAGCATCAGGAATATTTAATATGCTATCCTGATTAACACTGTTAGTCTCCTGTTTCTGGGGTAATTTGTCTAGGAAATATATGCATAGAGGATATGGCAGAAGAGAAACCAGTGTTTCTTATATATATTCTGATCTTATTACCAAATGCACCTGAGAAAGATCTGCTTCTCTGTTGGGAGGATCTCAAAGCATGAGCAATGATAGTATTATCACTCCTTTTTGGTCTCTGCTTAGAGATATTGATGTTTCTTACTTACACCAGCATGTGGAGACACTGAAGCTAAGGGCAGATCTCAAACTGTGATGGAATTAGGCCTGGAAACAAGTTACTGAGGAAAACTTGAGAGATCTCCTCCCAGCATGGGCATGTTTTTGGCTCTTTGTATTCATCCTAATGACTTGAGGAAGAGATCTGGGTTGCTATAAAAGCCATTGTGGCTGGGACTGAATACAGAACAGACCTCTTCACCAGTGTCATACTGATTAGTTTTAACACAGTTTTGAGGGAGGCTGTGAAAAAAAAAACCACGACCAAAACCACCCAAAAACCGAACAACCCCTCCCCCCTAAAAAAGCAAACCAAGCCACACCACACCACAAAAACCCACCAGTGTCTCATTAGTCAGATCTATCTATCTGAAGATGTCAACAACTCCTTTTGTTTATTTTGGGCCATCTTCTCCAATTCTTCTAGCTTTAGGGAGCCACTCATGGACACCAGCTCCATGTTCATTGCTCTCCCTTTCTATTGATTCCATCAAGGCAGAAGTATCAGGACATTCACAAATATGTTGAGAATATCTGCCTTCCTTATTTTCAACATTTATAATTTTGGAGAATATCTTCACTCTCTTAAAGATAAATACACAACCACACATTGTTTGCCTTTTGTGTGGTTTTACAGATTCCATGTTAAGGCCGAGTTCCAGTTCCTTTTAGAAAGAAAAGACAACATTTAAAATCATTTTTGTTTCTAAACAGTTTACCTGTGTCTCTATGGAGTGCATATATGTGGAAATAGATGTATGTTATACACACCTAAACCTGAGCTACAGTTCAATATAGGACTTCATGTGAGGGATGCTCACAACTGCATTTCCCTCCCTAGAACTGTGTATCCCATTCTGTAAATCTCTCTTCTTCCTACCACATTTTGCTCTCAAATACCTTCCCAGAAAGCAAAAACCCACAGCACTTCCATTTAAGGAAAAGTGAAAGTGTGTTCCAAGAATCCATGTACCGTCCATTACACATCAGTAGAATGGAAAATAAATCAATTGAGCCCACTTTTGAATGAGAAAAAGACCAAAAACATGGAATACTGATGAAAAACTGAAACTTACAGGAATAAAGCATGCCATGGAATTTGCAGAAAAGATGGATATTTCTTAGGGGCAGTGTAATAGTTCCTGTTTCTTTCCCCCTGTTTTGATACAGATGTAGGGCAGATAGATGGAATGGCAACATAATTGCTGATGTCCTGTGTAGGCTGAAGTTTTGAAATACATGATCCTGGAAGTCTGTAGTCTTTAACTCAAAAACTAGAAAAATCTGCACTCTATTATGTTGTTTCTTATCTAAAACAACTTCACAATTTTTGAAAGACTAAAGATCTTGTTCTTTTGAATAGGTACATACATTATTACATTGACAGCAATCCAGAAAAATATGTTTAATTTTCACTTCCAAACACTCCAGAACTGTTGAAGTGTCAATGAATACAACTACTCACTTGCATATCTGTGTGATAATTTCTGTTATAATTGTCTTTTTTTTACTTCATTCAGTGACATTGCTGCTATTCCTGTCAGAGATGAGGTGTCCTTGCTGCTCCTTTTCCCGTTGTGGGGATAGACAGCCTTGTGATGTCCTGATGGATTTATTCTATTTGATGGTGAAGCACAAATACACAGCTTTAGCCTTTTTTTTTTCTTTTGTCCTGCTCTGTTCTTCTCCCTAAACCTAGGAACAACAAATTTGAATTCTGATGAAGAAACAAAACAAGCTGGTGAGTGAGGGTTTAGATTGGCTGTTTTTATAGAGAAGCTGTGAAATACTTTCCAGGTACCTTCAGGTGTATATGCAGCTACTCACAGCAGAAACCACAATGTGCTGTTTCCTTAACACTGAGGAAGGGGTGTTTTCTGCTCTGAGAGCTCAAAACCTTAGGAACAGACAGAGGAGGAGGCAGCAACTCCCAGAAATTTATAATTTATTCTCTCTTCCTTTGTAGGAGGGGATAGTGAAGGCTTTGAATTCAGCTCTGGTCTCAGCTGTAGCTCTGACCTGCTGTGGTCCCCTTTCTCTGCCCTTTTGTCTTCTTGTTCTATTTAGATCAAGAGTCTGTGGCTCTGTGGCTGCACAGCCAGATGGGACAATGGTCACTCTGCAGGATGAACAAAGACTGGTGCAAAATTGAACTCTCTTGAAGTGGCCTATCCAGAAAGGGCAGAGAGCTAAAGGAAGGGCTTTCATGTAGGACAGGGCACAACAGGCTGTGAGATGTGATCATGTGAAGCTTGGGAAGAGTCCTGGCCGTGGTGGATGAGGGGCTGCTGTAGGGAGCTGAGGTCTGGGCAGGTACCAGTATACACCAGGCTGTGGGTCCAGAACAGACCTGTAAAGCAACCTCTTGCTGCTGTGATGGATGGCAATCCCTTCCAGCCCTTGCATAGGGATTATTCTCTGCAGGACTCAGAGTCCAATTTGTTATAGCAAGGCCTATTTTTTTTTCCCTTTTCCACTCCAGTGGAGCATAAATGACCCGAATAAATCCTACTCCTTTGGCACATGTAATGCACAGAATGTGTTGCCTGTCCTGTATCAGGATTTATCTCTTGGTGCATGTTGTGAACACACATTTCTTTCCAGTCAGTAGAATTGTTATAGCCATAGAGCTTGATTATTGGAAGGGGAGCTGGTTGGTGGAAGGAAGATATATAAATGTGATATACACAGTACACATCAGCCACACCAGCTGGGAAAATCCATTTATTTCCACTGACTGAATAACTCACTTTTGATTCCAGTTTATACAGGTAGGAACATGATTACTCAGTTCCTGTCTCCAATAACTCATCTGGTGTTGAGCTTTGTTTAGCCTCTGTGGCCAGAGCCAGGTCCTCTCTGGAGCCTTATACCAGCAATCCCATTGGTGTTCAGGGCTGAGAACAGATACAGATTTGCTCTGCTCCATCTCTGACACACATTCCAGGGCAGATGGCAGAATCACAAAATCATTAAGGTTGGAAAGGACTTCTAAGATCATCAAGTCCAGCTGCCAACCCAACACCACCAGCCAAATAAACCATGTCCTCCAGTGCTACATCCATATCTTTTCTTAACACCTCCAAGGTGATTCCACTTCATCTTGTGTCTATCAGGTGTTATGAACCTGTATGTAAAGGTAGAAGGAACTAGACTGAGGCATAAATTGACTTGGACTTCCAGCTATACAAAACCATCAGATATGGGGTGAGATAGAATTTTTGCCACAGGAAGAGAGAAATGAAGGCAATGAAGGGCAGCCAAGCCGGTGAAGGGTCTAGAGAACAAGTCCTGTGAAGAGACATTGAGGAAATTTGGATTGTTTAGTTTGGAGAAGAGAAAGTGAGGCTGACCTTGTCACTCTACTATCTGAAAGGCAGGGAGGAGGGTGCTGGAAATAAGCAAATAACAATAGGACTTGGGGAAATGGCCAGAAGTTGAGACATGGGAAGTTTAGAATAGATATTAGGAGGAATTTCTATAGTAGTCAGGCACTGGAATGGGTTGCTCAGGGAGGTGGTGGGGTCATTTTCTCTGGAGGTATTAAAAAAATGTGGAGATGTGTTACTTCAGGACATATTCTAGTAGGTATGGTGATTTTTTTCTGGGTTCACTGTTGGACTCAGTGATCTTAGAGGTCTTTTCCAAATGTGACAATTCTGTGATTCTGTGAAGTGGCCTTTAAGATACCAGAAGTGGCCACTCCGTTTTGCAAATGTCCATCATGGGCTCCCTTGCTTGAACAGGGGCTAAGAACAGAAAGTTTTGGTAATCACTAAGTAAACAACAGCCTCCACCCTAGCCTCCAGCCTTGCTGGATGAAGAGCTCTGGACACGGATTTCTGTGGGGGGTTTGGCTGCCCTGAGCAGTGGTAGGTCACTCAAATGGCTGCAGGGCACCAGGATGGATTGTCACCTCTAAAAAAGCATGGTAGCTCAAGTCATGTGAGTCCCATTGCTCACTGCCTCTATTCAGACTGTCTGTGATGTGCCTGGATCTATTCTCACTTTATTTCTTGGTTTTCCCTCTCTACATTTCCTCCCTGTCTAAAAAGAGACTTCCATCTGCCTTTCTCAGCCCAAGGCAGAGGTTTCCCTTGTGAGAAAAACTCCAATCACTTTTATTTCCTGACAGCCAGTCCTCTGTTGAGCCCCAGAGAGTGGTCAGGGTACAGCATCTATACCAGTAAAAAAGCTTTCACACACCAAGTGAAAATCCTCTTAAGGATTTTCAGCCCAGCAATCACCAGGCCATGATACTCTGTATCATGAAATAGCATCCCAAGGAGGGGGAAGATAAACATGTGTCATTCAAAACACCTCTGATTACAGGAGGTGTCCACCATCAGGGCACCCAATTAGTCTTTGCAACTTTATAATTTCCCACCTGTTTTTACTAACCTGTCCTCAAGTGTGCAGTAAAGCTTGGGTCAGGACTGTTTTACTAAACTCCGTGGCTTGTGGCATCTGTCTCCAGCTAGGACAATGGTTTTGAAACCCTTCCAAATCACAATGCTGGTAGCTGTATTTTCTGTGCTCCAAACACACTTCTGGCCTGGTCTTTGTTTCAGCTTCAGAGAAATATATACATATATCTATCTGCATGAGGTCTTGGAAGGAGGGAGATTGTCCTCCAGTTTTCATGCACAAGGCTCTCCACCTGGCTGGGTCCCACTGCTTGGCTCTGTGCTCCATGCTGGGGAAGACCCTGGGAGACCAGAGCCGCACATGATCTGCTCCCTGCACTCATCCTCCTCTGCTCATTTTGGCTGCAGACAGAGAAGATTCTTGAGAGCACCTCTTGGTGATTCCTCTTATTCAGTGACCTCTCTGTTGTCGTCATGACCAGAGTGTCCTCTGCTCCCAGGTTATTGGATAGTTCTGGTCTCCCGGTGAATATTCACTTGTGAGTATCCTCTCAGCTTTTCCCCTACCACTTCCACTGAGTAAATACAAATAACTTTTTCAGTTCCCCTTTTCCCTTTATTTGCCAAGGTGGTAGGCTGAGGTCAGGGCTAGGCTAGATCAGGGATAGGCAGTGATTCACACAGCATGGTGGAAAGATGGCTGGAAGGTAAACCAAGGATCAGGAAACAAAAACATCAGTGAAGAATGAAAGAAATAAGAAGCACACCAAGGTATGTGGAGGAAAAGACCACAGCTGAGGTAGCAAAAGGGATGAGGTCTAAAATATGCTCAAGAGCTCTTTGCTGTGGAACACTGACCTATACAAACCTGTCAAGTCCTACTGGAAGAGACAGTCCTCAGCTGTCTCTTTGTATCTTCAACAGCCATCCAAGCCACCACATGCTGCTATTGGATCCTCATCTGGCAAGACTTTAAGAGTTCATTTACCATTTGTCTAAGTGCAGCCCAAAACCCAGAAGGCGAGGATAATCTGCATCTGCACTCAAAGTGTGCAACAGTGTTGCATAAAGATAAGGAGTATGATGAAGCTGTGAATGGATCCTGGTCATAATAAACATGCATAGGCATGTCCAATATATTAATTTTCTGTAATCATTCATTAGTGGAGAGCTTGTGTGAAGTCGATGCCATGGGGTATTCATGACAGGTTCAAGGGGCATTCTCATAGTTTTGAGGACATGTTTAGAGAACACTTGAAGGTAATTGTTAGAAAATCTAACAGGCAAGAGACAGAGGCTGTTCACTTGGGCTGTCACATACAGAAACCAGCTTCATGATATGATGGGCACTTTCTTAAGCTTTTCTTGTCTTACTGAGCTTCTGTCTTTGGGTAATCGTCAAGGTATCTAAGATAAACACTCCCATGGGCATGTTAATCTTGCTAGCTGGGAATAATATACTATATTGCTTTAGATAGAGAGAATTCCTTTCTTGGTAATGTAAAACTCACCTAGCAAGAGCTCTGCAGTTTTTGCTTTGAGGCAACTTGCTTAGATATAATGGGGATATCAACTTTGACAAGTTCATCACAGTAAAGCTCTATTGCAGAGATGCAGCTGAAATAAATGTCCAGTGACTGAGCCTTTCTGAGGTAGATGAGCTCTTCTTTGGGAGACAGAATGCAATTGCCTAAGGGAAAAGTCTGCAGCAGTCACAGTTGTACAAGCTCTCAGTAAGCTTTGTAGCATTTGCATATCTTCACCTCTCTTAAGCAATTTAAATTTTTATGATCTACTTGGTGAGACATAGTGTCACATAAAAGATTTAGAAGAAAATATATCTTTCCTATCACGAAGGGTATTAGAAGGTGTTTACACATCTCTTTTCATGGAATGGGAAAGATATTGGAGACAAATGCTGAAACGTACCAGGTCCTTTTCGGGGTAGGTGTGATTTGCTTCAGCAAGTAGCATAGAGAAACAATCTCTGCTTTCTAGATTACAGCTTTGCACCAGTAAGGGGCAGCAGCCTTTGCCTGTACCAGTTGTCTGTCCTAGCTCAGTACCAAGGACCAGCAGCAGCTCCTGTGACAGCTGCAGGAAAGCAACATGTGTCAGTGAAATGTCTGTATATGGCTCGTACAGTCAATAGATGGCAGGAACTGAATAACCTCTAAATGGATGTTTGTGAATACTACTCTACAATATTTACTTGTTTCCAGCCTGGACACAGATGTTATGGACATAATTGTCCATGCTGAAATACTTTCCAGCACTCATGATAATCAAGGCGATAGGAAATATTTCTGCATGGAGCAAAGAGGATTATGCCTTATGGCATATATATGCATAGCACATGTTCATATGCTTTTATTAGCTGTCATCCATGCTTAAGGCAAAATGAGGCATGCCATTTTGCTAATGGACACCTGTCTTGGGAGGGAATTGTTCATTCAGTGATCATGGATGTGAATAAGCATCTCAGACCAGCATCTAGGAATTTAAGGAACAAGTTGTGATAGTGAACCCAGACAGATGTCAGCTTGGATTATTCAGCTATACTTGTCTCAGAAGCTACTGCAGTCCTGCTGCATTATACACACAAGAGAATTTTCAGTCTGATAACCTTTGTGATCAGTATTTCCTGGAGAACTGATATAACGTACATTATCTCTTCTGTCAGTTTGCAATTATTAAATTATTTTTGCTGTGCTGAACACCTGATCATATGTTAAGAAAGATTTAGTTTTCTTCAATCAATAGTTTCAACAATATTTTATGATAATAAATTCCTTATTGGATAATAAATGCTCAAAGACTCTGTCAGTCTTATCCTGGAGGGAAGAAAGGCATTCACAGTAAGTCAGATGCCTTTAGCTACAGCATTTAACTACAAAGGCAGCCTTTCTGCAAGTTGAACATGCTACCACAATAAAAGTTCACCAGCCATGTCGAGTTTATGGTAATAATTGTTTGGCAGGATATGGAAATCCACAAAATCTGAGAGTGACCACAATCTGCTGAGTATGGGATGGCTTCCCTTCTGCTCAGGGCAGTGACATCTTGAACACAAAGCTGCAGACTGAATTTAAAATACCTCTGAATGCCCAAGGCCTACCATTGTAAGGAGCAAAGAGGATTTAACCCATGATATTTACCACCAGAGGTTACATGACAAGGGAGGTTTCAAATAAAGGTTGTTAAGACGTTACCAGCTGTAGAATTGTGTGTATTACAGCATGACACGAATATGACCACAAGTACACGTGCAGAGTATGAACTGTACTGATTTTAGCCAGTCTGGGAGAGAGGTGTAACAGTAGGAACTTTGCCATGGGCCCAGTAGTGTGATACAGATTGGTGTGATAGAAAAATGAGCGAAAAAACATTCACTAAGCAGCATGATCATATTAATGCCAAGAAGTTCAGCCCACCTCTTGGGTGCATACCTCCTGATAGGCTTCCAGTCTCCATCTGAAAGACTGCCAGTGCTTATGATTTGTGCTAAGCAAGTCCTGCAATGAAAAGTGACTGTCATGCTTGCCTCTAAGTGCTTCTGGAACACTTGCAAATTTGGTGGCTGTTTAACAAAATCTTACAGAACTGTATAGATCCATAAGATTTTTAATGTTCAGTATTTTGTTTTGTTTGAGAAGGAGAAATTCAATTCAAATTGAATTTAAAAATTTACTCTTCTATTGCAAAATTTTAGTAAAAACTATTTTTAATAATAAAAAAATAGTCTGACTGGACTTGCCTGAGATATTACAGTGTTTGTAATAGAGAAGATCGTGTTAAAACAGTCAGTTCTTCCTCATGAAATGTAATTTGTGATGAAAGAGACAGCCAGAAATGAACATGTAAAACTGGGATTTTTCACAATGATAAATCCAAATTTGAATTCCCTGTAAGATCCTCTTTTACCTTGTTAGCACTCCTGAGATTTACCAGGACAGTAGTCCCAGGTGTTCCATGACATTATAATGCTCTGCACTAAGAAATAAAAATGAAATTGGAAGCTATTTCTTAAGACAAGCAACAAAGCATCCACTTTAAAAAGTAGTCACATTTCAGGAAGGGATAATTAGATTTCCTTGGAACATAAATGAATGATGATCTTTCAAGGTCCCTTCCAACCCTTAAGATTCTATGGTTGATTCTGTGAATCTTGCTAAACTTGAGAGGATGTAAAATAAGCATATTTTATTCTAGATTTTAAGCTTTTTATTGATACCTATATACTAATGGGATGGGCTCACAGAATGTGCATAGGTAGATGATTTAAATGCAGTTTTCAGAGGAGGAACTTATTCAAAGTAGAAAGGATATTTTATTCAGAAAGGTTTGTATGCTACGGTATTTCCTCTCAGCAAAAGATGTGACTGAGAATATGCTTATAATTAATACAAGTGAAAACTTAAATTCCTCCAGAAGTTATTTTGCAGATTTCATTAGCCTTAGGTTAAAGCTTCAGTTGAGGAAAAGGAAAAAGGAGAGGTCTATTACTGTCCTTGCTCTAGTAAAGTTTTGATGGAGTTCATATTTCCTGTTTTATAATACATGATCATCTCTGGTTAGCCATGGGCTGGGATATGAGTCAGGACACTTCGTGTGAGAGCTGGACTGAGCAGCAACACAGAAACTGGAAAGCGTTCAGACCATGTTTGGATCAGCTGTATATGGACCAGTAGCTCTTCTGTCACAGTTCATTTTCAGAATTATATTCCAGAATTTCAGAATGGATTATTTTATTAAATGCAAAATTTATACCAGTGTTGCAACCACTGGCTTTATTTAAATTGTTGCTTTGGATTTCTCTTCAGTTCACTCCAGGTCCCTCTTCTCCTGAAGGGCCACGGCCTGCATGCTATATCACCTAAACTGTTTATTTGAGAATGGAAGAAATAAGTAAGTAAAAACTGAGGGTGGTTTGTGGTTGGACACGTCCAGTGACTACTTCACCTGGTAATGTGAATGGGACTGCACCAAGTCCTAGTGCCTTGGCTCAGAGTGGTTCTTGGAGGCTGTTCCAGAAGCCTTTCCCCTACACATGGGCTGCTGGCCTTTCACCCCTGGGTTATTTATAGGGTAACAAACCTGGCAGGTAGCCACAGACCCAGTCCTTCTGTTGTTTCATAAGACACTAAGAACTTCAAAAGCATTTTAAATTAAACTTGTCTGTGACTCTAAGGGCCTCAAAACAGGGTGAAAACATGGTGCCCTCCATTAGTGCTGGGAAGGGACTTGTGGTGGCCAGGACTCTCGTGGCCATCTCAGGACACAGGCAGGTGGCCTCATATTGAGAGGTTCAAGCATAGCCCCAAGCTGTGCTACTTGACATGGAAAAAGGAAGGGCCATGTGGCAAACTGCCCTGATCAGACAAACACAGTGCCAGGCTATTCAGTGTCACAAGTATGTGACACAGTGTTATGTGTGACATGCACTGAGCATCTCTCAGATGCACTGCAGGATGGCTCAGCCTCCCTTTGATGACAGTGCAGACACAAGCCACCCCATGCCACTTGGCTCCAAAAGCTGGGACAGCTCTGGAAGCAAATCAGAGACAGCACATGGAGATCAATCTGGATTCCTGCCCATCCTTCCATTGTCACTCATATGACTCCTCTTCAGCCTGGACTCTCCAGACTGCTTTCCTCTGCCTCATGGTAGGCTTGGGAGAGCTCCAGACCTCCTGCCTGGAGAAACTCCAGCTTTCAAGGGTAGTCTATGGTGACTGCCAGGCATGGTGAAAAGGGATTTCCTAAGAGTCACCAGGAGCAAGAACACTTCTTGTGCAGGCACAAATAGAAACTTCTCACTAGAGGATGGGGATGTCCCATGTGCTGAGCAGGTTAACCAAGACTGTACATCACAGCTGAGAGATATACTCTCACTTGAATATGTAATTAGTATCTGACCTGGTCACTCAGCAGAGGTTCCCAAACAGGTGGCATCTTGGGCTCCTAGTCATCAAATGCAGCAGGAATATGGTAGAATATTGCTAAAAAATATAAACTATCAAAAAGCACTGGAGCAGCGAGGTGTGTCAGTGATGAGCCACCAGACCCCTCCCACCTTTTTGGGGGGATCAGAGCCACTACTTGCTACCACTGAGTGCAGCCAATGAAAGCATCAGCTTGGACTCCATATTTCTCTGTGACAATATTCAAGTCCTGGGTTTTGTTCTGTAATTATAGAATCACAAATCACACAGGTTGAAACATAACACGGACAGCTCTGTGGTGTTAGATTTAACAGACACTATGGATTATTTCTTTCTGCTTTGGAGTGTATTTCTTCTTTTCTTTTTAAAATGTTTGTGTTTTACTCAAATCCTTAATTATCTCACAGACAATCAGAATTCAGGTCTGATGTTGGCTTTGTCCCATTAGAATTGGCCTATATTGAAGAAAAATAGAACAGTGAAAGTATTTCATCATACAAGAAAATATATAAGCTGTTGCATGCCACTGCTAAAATTTGAACTTTGTTGAATAAAAAGCACAATCATCTAAGTAAATTGGGAGCCATCATTTTTGAGTGGGTATTTGTTATTTCTTTTATAATTCAATACTGGCTTTTACCTTAAAAAATTCAATAAGGTTTACGACATTTCAGGTGAGGCTCAAATGTATTGAAAGCATTGATACAGAAAAAAGTTTGTATGGAGGTAAGCACCACCTCCTTTGCTCCAAGGGGTTAAAAGCCTTGGAGAATCATAACTGTGGCCTCTATTTTGTACAGATGCCATTGGTGTTTTTAAAAGCGTTTAGTTTCTATAGAGGACATCAGTCAGAGGTAATACATATATAATTCAAGGAAAAACTAAAGGAAAGGTAGAGAGGAAAAGCTGATAATTTTTTTTCAAGGATCACAGTCCTGAGGACATTGGTCCTAGAAATACAGTATTGTCCATGTGAGAGTGAGTGCTGTGTATTTTCCAGGGCAGTTATTCCGCTGCTCCCCTCTCCACAGCACCTTTTCCTCTCTTCAAAGCCTGGCAGCCTTGTCTCCAGCCCAGCCACAGCCTCAGTCCTCACTGGGTGGCTCTAACACATCTAATCCTGGCGTGCTACCCCTCCACCCCTTTGGGAAACAGCCCAGCTTCATGCATGCAGTCCTGTGCAGTCCCAAGTCAAAGTCAGGGACACCTTGACAAGTCCCATATTTTATTTGGTCAGGTATTTCTGACTTAGTTAGCTGCAGTCTACCTCTTGCCAAGCCCTCAAAGCATCTGCTTCATCACCCACTCAGTCACCACATGTAAATCAATCAGTTGCATTATTTAGATCTGATCCAGAAGGAGCCATTACCAGACTGTACCCATTAGACTGTAAGACTTGGGAGGAATTACTTAAATAACAGTCTGCTACAGACAAGATGTTTCAGCTTTTATCCTTCACCCCCTCTTACAAGTTCAACTGATGCAGATACATCATTTGAAGGTTAATTGCAGTGAATTCCTATTTTAATAAATTTTTTTGACCAGAACAATGTTTTGAGTTTTAGAACCATTTACCAATGAGGAAGAGAGACAGAACATCTCTTTCATTATTTAATCTATGTCATGTAGTGCACTAAACAAAAGTTGGGGTTTTTTTCCTAAAAGTTTCTTGAAACCAACAATGAAAATTTACCTCAGACCTCCATATAGCTCCATTCAAGGCAGGCCATGTGTTACACTTTTACCCTTTTTTTGAAAAAGGTGTGTGCCTGAGGATATTTCCTTTTACAAACCTAGTAAAAGCCTTTCAAGGACTGAATCTTTCTTTGAAGCAGTAAGCAAAATGTTGGAGGCCTCAACAAGTGTAAAATAATGAGGCAGTGCATGCAAATAAGCCTTTGATGTGCAGTATAGCATTGTTCTCACTGTTTTAGAAAAAAAATCCTTGCAATTGTAGATGCTTAAATTTGTTAAGTGAAGTATCCTTCTACACTAACAGCTTGCACAAAACTTACTAGAATGGGAAAATTGTGCTCTTCTAGAAAAGTCAGTTAATATTTTCTTGCAAGCCCAGCAGTCTTATAGGTGACTTATACGGTTTGTTTTCGTGAAAATCTCACCAAGATAAAATACCTCTGCTTTGAATTTTTTCTGCTGACAAGTTGTTTTCAAATGTAAATGATTTGTATTAGTCTGTTCACATTCCCATGTGCATTCATCTTGTTTGCTCAAACCTATAAACAGAAAATTACAGCCTCCAAAATGCACTTAATTTCACTTTGGCTTTGGTTACCATTGAAACCACGAATCGTGTTCCCGGTTTACTTGGAGGGCTTCTAGGGAACTTGAAATTTCTCTTCATGTAGAGATTACACCTTAAATGGGCTTGATGCTTGGCAGTGTGATTGTGCCAGTCCCTGGCAGTGCTGGAGGAGACTGCTCCATTTAGCTGAGAAAGAAATTTTGTGAAACCTGAAAGGTGATGATGAGACACAGACTCCACTGACAGCTTCTGCACTACTTTCCTGCTATGGAGCATTGCTGTGGAACACTCAAGTTCAACAAATTCCAGAATTCTCATATTTTGTCAGATCTTTTTTTCTAAGCAATCAATTAAAGACATTGAGTACTACCAGTGGAAATTCAGGGCACTTCTGGTATGTAACCAACTGTGGTGTGTAAGTCAGCTGTAGGTTGTGCTCTGTGGACTATGCCATGCAGGAAGTCATCAGATCTCTCTTATGACCTCTAGTCTATGCAAAAGGATGAGAATCAATTTATAGTTTGTTAAAATATTTGATTTAAGGTTGTTGCATCCCATAATATTTGCTTTTCCTGTAAATCTGGGTCTTCTGTATGAAATGGGTACATCATGAAGAGCGTCAGAATTACAACAGACCTTACACAGGTCAGTGTGTGACTTGCAAGGGACAAGGAAATCATGTTTTGCAAAGGTCAGACCTTAGCTTCAGAAATACAATGTGCAAAAAAGAGGTTTCTGCATTATGCAGGTTTTTTCCTGTATCATAAAATAAAATCTTCATATTCTTGCAGTCCAAATATTTTGCTTTCCGACATTATTAACTGTTGTACACAAAAATACTACAGAAAATAAAGATATGCTATTTCACTGAGACTGTATTTTTCCAAAGGAAAGTAATTACATTAACATTTTTCCTGCCTGTACTCTCAATGGAAATCAGTCTCTGCTAGTCATAGATTAAACCAGCATTATCTCCCTGTTCCACGGCTTTCCTGGTTTCATTGAATCACAGTCACAGTATGGTTATGCTAAAAAATGTTCATTTTTCCCCCTAAGTACAAATATTCTGCCAGCAGTGCAAAATCAGGCATTGTTAACCTTCATGCTCTCCAACAATTCTAATGTCTACCCCCTACTTTGCCTGAAAATGTAGTGTAAGTAAAAATTACTTTATTTTTATATTATCTTGATTGCTCAACTCATTTGGAAAAACAGGCTGATTGTCATTTAAAAGCTACCTCTTTTAATGCTGAGTAGCTGATAGCAATTTGTCAGGAAGGTGAATTTGCTCAGATATACCTTAGGAAAAGAAAAGAGAAAAGTGATGAGAGAGAAATTAGTATTCACAATGTAAAGCTCTCCTGGATGTACAGAAATGTCTCAGTAGCTCTCTCATATCACATCCTGCAAGGGGATCTTAGCACCAACCTGCTGAGAAACAGAGGTGGGCAGCAAGGTCTGGGCCCAGGGTAGATGTGTAGGGCAGGCTGCTCCTTGCCCCAGAAGAATGCCAGGGAATGCCAAGCCAGTGTTCAGCACTTTGTGTTGTTTCAGCACATCATTTCCACTCTTTGCTAGTGGTGACAACTGAACGTCTTGAGAGACCTTCAGGTCCAGCCATTGGATTCAACACATCATGCCCAGTGGTTAATTGCTGGATGTACTCCTTTCATACAGAGACTTTTCTTCCAGGAATGTTTTTTATAGTGATGCACAAGTGTGGGAGATGTGTGCTTATGCTTTTTGTTTGTTTGTTTGTTTTTTTGTTTGTTTGCTTGCTTTATTTATTTTTTCCTCAGGATCTTTTCTCAGATTGGGATTTTTTTCTGTGAAGGAGCACAAATATGTGGTTAGCCTGACTGGTGGGAGTGGTCAGCAAGCTGCAGGACAGGTGTGCCATTCAGAGAGACCCAAAGAGGATGAAGAAATGGGCTGATAGGAAATTTATGAAGCTCAGCAAGTGCAAATGACAAGTCCTGCCCTAGGGAGGAACAACCCAAGTACCAAGACTTTGGGAAACATCTTTGCAGGAGACCTGAGGGATGACCAACAGAACAGAAGTCAGCTATGGCAGCTTCCATGTACTGAGCTGTCTCAGCAAGAGCATTTCCAGCAGGCTGAGGAAGATTCTTCCCCTCTGCTCAGCCCAGGTCAGACACACCTCAAATGCTGTGTCCAGTGCTGCTGCCCAGCACAAGAGAGATGTGGGCATGTGGTAACAAGTCCAGTGTGGAGACTTGCAGGTGAGGGGGCTGAAGCACCTGATGTGTGAAGAGGGGCTGCAAAAGGGAGGACTCTTTAGCCAAAGTGAAGGCTCAGGGAACCTTGGGGATCCATCGGTAACAAATATGAGTTTCAGTTAAGAGGACAGAAAATCTTTACATCAGTAGTGGTAAAGCATGGGCACAAGTTGCCCAGAGAGGCTGTGAATCTCCATTCTTGAAAGTACTCAGACCTTGGCTGGCCAAGACCCCAGGCAACCTGATCTGTATCAGGTTATCTGTATCTGTTATCCCTGGTTTGTATGGGGGAGTTTCTCCTGGTTTCTTCTCCAGCTTGTGCAATTCTGTGATTTGAAGACTCTGTGAGGTCAGTTGTCAAATGTGAGACTCCAGGTATTGAGAAATCTAGGTGTTTTGCTTTTCATGAAAAGATTTTTCAAACCCATGAACCTGGTTTATAGTGTCAGGATTTGACTTGAAAAAACTTGAATTAATCAATATTTTTAGCAGTATTCCACAGAAAGATGGCTTTGGTGTGAAAATTTTAGCATTTTTAAGCAGAATTAAATAGGCTTTATTAATCATTCTTAGGTCCCCAGCATTAACAAGAGACATACTTCATGGGCAACCATGTCATAATTTGGGTCAAAATTACATCTGTGGACTTCTGCAATTATTCTGTATAGAAGAATATACCTCATCAGTTACTTTTGGTCTTGCTAATGCAACCTAAGAATGTCTATTTTTAGTACAGCTTAACTTAGTTTGTTTTATCCTTCCTTCCTTCCTTCCTTCCTTCCTTCCTTCCTTCCTTCCTTCCTTCCTTCCTTCCTTCCTTCCTTCCTTCCTTCCTTCCTTCCTTCCTTCCTTCCTTCCTTCCTTCCTTCCTTCCTTCCTTCCTTCCTTCCTTCCTTCCTTCCTTCCTTCCTTCCTTCCTTCCTTCCTTCCCAACATGATAAGTGTTCAGTGGTGAGTGTCATATTTTGTGGTTAGGACAGTATTGCCAATAATCCATACTGTCTCTTCTACTATGTTCTACCTTCTCATGGGTCTTGATCAACCTCTGTTGCTTTCTGCTGCATTTACAAAAAACAAAGTCTTCCTCTGTCCCCCCTGGGATGTGCAATTGAGACACAGGGTATCTTGGAGCTAGGACTGGTCAGTCTGGAGAGGAAAACATGCACAAGGCATTTTTATTGTCTTGCCATAGGACTTGAGGCTATTCTTACCTACTGCCTGGTTTGCTAATCCATTCACTCAACTCAAGCCTTTGATATATTATAAACTATTGTACTGAAACACCATGAGCCTTACTGATCAACACCAGCCTGAGAATAACCATTAGCCCAGCTGTATGTGGTCACTGTGCTCTTACCTTTCCAGAGTCTGAAGGTTAAACATAGCACACCACAGTGCTAGCCTATCATTCACACAGCTGATGCAATTCTCCATAGCCTGTTAATTTCAGGCTTTCATTTTGTTTTCTCATTATGAGATAATATAAAAACTGTTGCCTGTGTCAGGTTTTTAAAAGGGAACCTAATCAAATCATTCTATGTTCTGCATCCAGCACCACAGTCAAGATGCTTTCGCAGCACAGTGACTCAGGGTAAAGGCTGACAGCTGAAAAATATTCACATTGTACTAATGGTGAGCAGGCAGCTTTTGCAAACAGGAGAAAGCTAAATAGTGAGGGCCGTGAAGGGAATTTAAATTGACAAAATGTTCTTTGAAAAAGCTGAGGACAAATCTGAATCCAAGGTGCTTCCTATAGCTTTCGGTTTAGAGGGAAAAGGGCTTATTTCTTTTATTTCTTTTAGGCTTAAATTTTTTTCTGGGGGCAGGAGAGGGTTTGTATTTTGGGGAGGCTGTGCTTGCTGGCTTTTTCCAAAGAACAATCAAGAAGTTAGGAAAATAATTATCTTAGCTATAATAATCCTCCACCTGGATACTAAGGGAAGGAAATCTTTCTCCTTTGTTTTTTACTTCACAGTTGAATTTTAAAGTTGCTTGGATTTTATTCTACTAATGGTCTTACCTTTACACCAACAGCAAGCCAAATAAAACAAATCCCAAAATATAGAGCATTACATCTCCTGGGCAGATGTAATTTACAGAAACAGTAGGTACAATTCAGGAGTTCACTGTGGTTTCAGAAGTATTTCCAATTCCAGCTATTCTTCCTCTGCTTAATTTAGGGCTCCAGTAGTATCTCAGTAGCCAGAATAAACTTTGCAAGTGCATACATACTGCAAAGCAGTAAAGCTTAATACAAGCAGTAAATTTGCTGCAGTGGGGTGGAGAGACTGCTGGGAGCCTGACACAAAGGAAGTTAAAGCCTCCTTTTGTAAAAGGAGGTGGTGAAGAGACTCGAGCACAGACCCTATGAGGAGAGGCTGAGGGAGCTGGGGCTGTTCAGCCTAAAGAAGAGGTGGCTCAGGGGAGACCTCATCGCTCTCTACAACTACCTGAAAGGAGGGTGTATCCAGGTGGGGGTTGGTCTCTTTTGCCAGATGACTTTCAACAAGACAAGAGGGCATGGTCTTAAGTTGTGCCAGGGGAAGTTTAGGTTAGATATTAGAAAGAATTTCTTTATGGAGAGGGTGATCAAGCATTGGAATGGGCTGCTCTGGGAAGTAGTGGATTCTCCATCCCTGGAGATATTTAAAAAGAGACTGGATGTGGCACTCAGTGCCATGGTCTGGTAACTGCAGCAGCAGTGGATCAAAGGTTGGACTTAATGATCTCTGAGGTCCCTTTCAACCCAGGCAATTCTATGATTCGATGATTCTATGAAAAATCAGAGAATTTTACCCCAGAAAGAGTGGGGTGTATCTGTATGGAGGCATGCAAATATACACCAAGCATGTGTCACATGCTGTGGTCAAGGCTTCCTGAAGCCCCTGATACAGGGTAATTATCTTTGGGAAACATGATTTTGTAGCATAGGTAAATAATTTATCTGACCTAAACTTGATTTCCATTATTTAAGAAACAAATCTGATGATGAAAACAGAAAGGCAAAAAATTGGACCCAACATTTCAAAAGTGAGTAAGTCACAGGAACACTCCATCCATTTGTCAGGTACGAATTGATTTTCTTTCAGCAAGTAGAATACTTTAATTTGTATTGAAAATGTCACTGGTTTTAGTTGGCATTTTCCCTTTTAAACAGAGGCATTCTTCTTTCCATAGATTTTAACATTCTTCATAAACAATCTAATTCAGAGCAGAAACTTATTTTAAAATGATGCCATTTCTCACACAATGAAATATTTTTTCCTCTGAGCTAAATATTTTTCCTTGAGTTTGTAGGATGAGAAATATTTTCCTGTAGTGGCAGATCAGAGAAACCTTATCTAGTGCAAGACTTAAGTGTCCGTCCTACAAAGAGCTCCCAGAACCTTGTCTGGAAAGTCCTGTTGACTTACTGGACATAGCAGAACCCTGAATTTCTCACAGAGTTCAAATCGAGTTAAAATACCATCGTGTCTTTCTCTGCTATTTGCATTAACCTGTCTCCTTTGTGCCATATTCAATTTTCCTACATCAAGGATAAATGCCAGCCAGTTGCCCTGTACCAGCTTGGCAGATGTCCCAGATCAAAGAGAAGAGGGAAAGGGGCTTGACAGAATTCCGGACCAGCTTTGGGAAGCTGGTAGTACAAGAAATATCAGAACATATGTAATGCTGAACACCTTCCTGTAAGGGTACAAATAGCTGGCAAACCAAGCAAAAATGCTTGGCTGGAAATATCTGCACTATTTGCCCTTATTTTCAGAAGAGGCCAACAGGATCCCACATGGCAAACGTGTGATCCCCAACCACCTCTGCCTCTGGTATTGGTCATGAGCCTCTGTGTTGCCTTTCAGAACATGTTTCTACACATTGGCATTATACAAAGATGAAGGTGTCAGTAGCACAGCTCTACTCTGGTGTTTTAGCCACAGGTAAAGCTGGAGACCATTTTAATAGTCAGAGGCTGACAGGAATCTCTTGTGTCTTCTGAAGACATTAATGGCATTATTTATTTAAAAGCAACATATTAAATGTTATAATTGATGATGAATGGCCACTTTTCGTTATTAAGGAAACACCCTTTTTCTAGTTGCCCATCAGATCATCAACCTAGCAGATGTTTAGGGTGTCACTGACAGTCAATGGATGGAAGTAAACACTGTTATTACTCTCCTAAGTTTAGTTAATAGACCTTTGGAGGTGATATTTCTTCATTAACTGTTAGGCAGAGCTCAAAGGTGAAGTCTTCTCCTTTACAGAGTGATGGGGTTGAAAATTGTGTGTTATCTGGAAACACAGGTTTAGCCTGAGACTGCAAATTAATGGTGAGTCTGGAATGGGTTTAATCCCATAGTTTCAAGTACATACACATTTTTCCTTCTCCCTTTTTCTGCCCTTCCAACGATTTATGAGGTGCAGCATTGTTTTTTCTCCTAGATCATGTTTGCGAAGGAGAAGAAGGAGACAGGGAAGGAGGAGCTTTGAGCATGTTGTCCATGGTCTCATAAACATACTGTAGGCAAATAATTCAGAAGAAATGAAGTTAGAAGGGGAATGAAACACAGCACTTGGATTAGTGAAAATTTAGCTATTAAGTCTCTGCTGTGTAATCCAGTCTCAACAGAAATGACCACTGTCATGCTGCAAACTGTAAAAGTGCAAACATGGTCACAATAAAATGAACAAAAGGATGAACAGACAATGAAGTTTTATCCTGTGAAATAGTTTATATGTCAGAGATTGCTTTCTTTATTCTTCTAATGTTGAAATTAAAATCCACATTTTTTGTAAAAATTAAAGAATAGCAGAAGAGAATAATTATTGTTAGGACTCAAATAAATAACATTTTGAAATAATTCCAGACTTGTTATTGACCTCAAGTACTGTTCTTTTTAAGAACAGTACATGATGGAGATGGTTGGTGTTTCGTAACTCTGTTTCTCACTGGGCATCATGCCATGTGACAGTACAATGACTTTGCATTTCAGTTTTTGTCTTTGTGGAATGATTGCTTCCATGCTACTGAAGAAAGAGTGACACATGGATATCAGGCTTGGTGGCCTGCTGGTGCTAGGCTTTTTTTTAAATATATATGACATATTAATCCTCCTGCAATAGGTTCATAGTTCAACCATCCAAGATATCCATTAGAGTTGTTCATCTGTGACTCATGCATTTTATAATGGGAAGGTCTAGCCTATGGCATAAAAATGTTTGGTGAAGTAAAAATAATACATTATTTGAAGCCGTAAGTGGGAGAAAATATATGGCAGGGTTTGTTGGATGTGGGAATATTCAGGCTGTCCCTGCACATGCAATGCCCTGATGACCCACACTACATACATATGTTACTACTTATTTCTGTGCCGGACAAGGTAGCTTCTGCCAAGGGAGGGAGGGAGTTAACAGTACTTACCCCAAAATCAGGACTTGCTCTTCACCGTTTATGATGGAAGTAGTAAAGAGGGACAGACTGTTCCTCAGAATACTGCTTACTCACTAGACTTTCAAGCCAGTTGCAATACATGAAGCACATGGAGTACAGAAAGCAGACCAGGACTTGGTGCCACAGTGATGGAGCAACTTCAGCGTAAAAAGAATAGCTATTGAGCAATTATAATAGCTTCTTGCTGTTCCCTAGTCAGGGTGCTGTGCCAGGCTTGATCATGGGCATTCACTAGTTTGAAATAGAATATGGATTTAATTTGTGTGGTCATGGTCAATTCACCTAGAAACTAATCATAAAGGAACCCAGTGTCCAAGGCGATAGCAAGGTCAGAACCTTCCCTGCTGGCAAAACGAAGGAAACAGTAATAATTTGCCATGTTGGAAAGGCTTGTGCAGCTTTTGTTTAGAGACTGGAGTTAGAGACTTAGGAGAATGACAGTAATTTAAAGTTCTTCTGTATCCAGTGCATAGCTCTGAGCATTTCCCAGTGATAAGAGGAATCAGGTTGAGACAGCCCTGATGCAGGTATATGTGACATTTTAAGGAAAATCATATGGTAAGAAACAGATGGGTTAATGCAACAACTCCTAAAGCTCCCACGTTATCAGCACACAAAGGCACAGACATTTTTCTTCCAACTAGGCAGACAACACAAATTGATCTTAAAGCTTTCAAGAAGAAAAATGGTAAAAATAGCTAATTTACCTGATTTATGTGATCCATTAACAATGTACTACTATGTTCTGGTTCAACTTCTTTTGTCAATTCCACGTGACAAAGAAGACAATTAAGGAAAAACAGGTAAGAAAATTAGCAAATAATTGTTTTACTAATTTCTACTTAGTGAAGATCTCTCCACTGCCACCCTTTCAACTAAAGTCTCTTCCAAGGCATCTCAAACTTCAATCTGAAGGTGTATTCTTTGTCTTTCTTGCTTCAGCTGATAGAATCAAGATCACTAGCCTCTGAAAATCACTTTATTTCCCTTCCTGAAGTACAAAATGTCTTTCCCTGGACTTATTTTTATTCCAAGTCAGCCTAACATACATGAAGTTAGCCTAGTATTTTGCTGTAATTCAGAAAAAGCTGCTTTTTCTTCCTCTGTTTCTTGGATACTGGGTCTACATCAATCAAAAGCTGCATTATGTTATGTCTTTTGTGAAGTCACCATGCATCTTTTGCAGTCTTCTGTGGGAGAGAACAAGGAATAGCTGAAGGCAGGAAAAAGTCTTATGTTGTAGAATATATTCAGTCTACACAGATAAACAGAACAGGAATTTCAGCCCCAAAATGTGAGTGGGATCCTCCAATTACAAGAGGAGGTGTGGTGCTCAACTTTTTCTGTGATGATGTGCTGCCTTCTGAGGCTATGTGAGAAATTCCAGTACCAGCAAGAAGAGAATTAGACAAGGCCACAGCAATTTGGTTATTCTGGATGAGTGAAATGTCTTCTAGATGCATGAATTGGTGGTGAATGTTTGTTACTTTCACCAACATTTGGTACTTCTCTGCCCACTCAACAGAAATGTTTAACAAGACTCCAGCTCCAGATACAGCAGATAATCAGTGCTGACACCCTGCAGACCCTAAATGCCCCACGCATGGACAAAGCACAACAAGCAAGCACAGCCTGTGTCCCATCCCCCTTGCTTAACCTCCTCAGCCTGGCAACTCAGAAGTAGCCTGGGTTGGGAGTTTGCAAATGATGGTACTTTCAAGCCATGTCTGGATCTCAGGTGAAGTTTGATACTTGTCTTAACCCTTTTTCCACCAAAACTAAATGCATTTTGCACCTGTTGCTGTGCAGTTTGCCTGGATCTGAGTTGTGGTCCTTGATTTTTCTTGAATAGTGGCAAATATTCCCGTGACCTTGATGGGAGAAAATCTTGCTTTGTAACAACTTTTCTGCAGTGATCACCAGACCCTCTTGGTCAGGCTCAGGAGCAGCCCTAAGGTATACAAAATGGAAACTGGGAGAAGAAAGTTAAATTCTTTCTGAATGAGGTGGGTCAGTAAACTGCATGTTTCTTTGTATGTGTTATTTATTTATGATTTTTCCCTTTGTCTTGTTCTTACAGAACTCTGAAAGGAATTTCTCTGCAGGCACCAGGCCTTTTCTCCACACACCTTCCCTGTGTGGCTTCTGTTTAAATCATGGTTCATGTGAAGTGATAAGAGAGAACAGAAGGTATGATATTCTTTTCCAAGAGAAGCTTTAAAGGATGATAAATATTTGTCTAAGCAGAGCATTCAAGCCATATGCAAATTTGCATAATGGCACTCCAGGTGATGCAGTGCATGGTAATTACTTGTAGCCTGAGAAAAGTGAGAAATTCAGGAGTATGCTGATGACTGCAAATATTCATCTGAGAAAAACAACACTACCTCTACATTCCTTAATAAGGGTGTTATGAGAAAGAGACATATCTTCAGGGAAGGCCATGAAGGACATGTCCATCTGGACATGAAGGGTATCTCCTTACTACCCTCCAGGAGCAGCCTCTCACTTCCTGACCCTGGCTGTTCCTTTCAGCTTCCATCAATTCCTTATAAACTTAAAGACACTCATCAGCCCCCAAGATTGCACAAATTGTCCTGACTTTTCCAACTCCCACAGTAATGTGCTTTGTGTTCTAATCAGCTACTCTCAGTTAGCAGCACTTGCACCATCAAGGCAAAGAGGAACACATTGGACTCACTTGCCTGTAGGCAGGTAAATTGAACAAACATCACCTTGCTGGTTGATGTATGGTCAATAGTTCAGGGAAAATAAATAGTAGATTGTAGCAGTGCAAAAATAGTATAATTTTCATGTATTTAAAAGGCAGAGTAGACCCCTGTATCTATTTGAATATGATGAGATTTTGCTATTGGTATTTCTTAGGCAGGAATTTCATTCTACAACAGATTTTTGCCTCTTCTCTCTGCTCTGTTTTTGCCCCAGGGTCAGAAGGAGTCTCTCCTGCATTGTTAGGAACACAATAAGTACAGAACTTGAACTGAAACTGCAGTTAGGCTGAAAATTAAGCCAAAATTAGATTTACCAAGTCAGAGTTCCAGTTATGTGGGGTTTGGTAGAAGAGGACGTATTCTAGAAAGTAGGGTCTTTTAGTCATTCTTTAGCAATAATAGCACTTTTGGCACAATTAAAGATTGCCTAGGAGGCAGCAGGATATTTGCTGTCCAGTTATGATACTAGTTTTTTTCTAGGTATTAGATAGTGCAAAATGAGAGTCAAGAGCCCATCACACCTTCCTCTTCTAGTTCAAATGTTGAAAAAGAGATTGATACTTGCCTTTTAATTTTGCTTTCTCAAGTATATATTGGTTCTCTGTTTCTCTTAGATTTTTCTTTTTTTTTTTTTTTTTTTTTTTTTTTCCTTCTTTTTCTTTTATACTGAACGAGAAGAACATAATTGCTTAATTAAGGGCTTATTGGTTTACTAGTCTGAAACTCACCAGGAACTTTATCTGGCACTGCAGAATTGCACTATCTTCTTTATAAGACCAGCAAAGAACTAGTCTCAGAATGGTTGAAATAGATATTTGTCCTTCTCATACAGCAGGAATTTGAAAGAATATTTAAGATGGATAAAATTAGTGATTAAACAATTTTAAAGTGACAAGATAAAACGTAATATCAGGAGTCACTTGAAGGATAGATGCAGGAGAGAAGTGCTGGGAATCCCATCACTTTGCTAACAGTGACTTGGTGTTTGGCTTCATCAAAAGGTCTGTCAAGGACCTGACAACAGCACTGACAAAGCAGATCCAGCTGATCATCTTTATGATTCCTGTTCTCATGCAGCTGCTAGGCATGTGCTGTAAAAATTCTGACTGTGAAGCAGATTTTTTTTTAATATTTAATAATTCAGATCTTTAGAAAGGTTAAAATCTGAGATGATCAAACAGAAATTTTTTGCTTTCCTTTGAGTTTTTAACCATCTGATTTCTCTGCTCTTTAAAGAGCCATAAACTGCTATCTGCAGCACAATTCCTCCAGTGGTTCTGTCTGAGTATTCTATTCCTTGCTGATCCAGTAATTGATGGATAACAGGAAGCATCTGAACATGGATGTTAAATTATATTCACCATAGGAATAAATTGAATTGCCACCACTGTTGCTATATTTATTTAAACCAGTAACCATTGTTGCCATTTATGTGCTCTCAGGAACTGGATACTGCCATGCCTGCCCAGCACGTCTCTTTTTCCAGAGACACAACACATGAATGGGACAATGGATCGAGGCAATGACAGAAAGAGAGGACTTTCAAGATTTGCCCCCTGTTTATGTAATATAAGCTATGAATAGAAGGGTCAAGCACAAAAATGTGCACTTTGCAAAGAAAGAAAATAGCACAGAGCCTTTGAAATTGAACAGGTTAGTACTGACCTCTCCTCACATAGAGAGATTGCATCTTGCCAGCAGGACAGCACAATAATTGCAAAAACTGGCATCAAGCACAGCTTGGAGCAGTGCCTTTGGCTCAGGCTGTTGATCTTAAGTTTCTTTCTTATATAATTCTGACCTCTAGGAGTAAAATTTCCCATAGCTGGACATCTTGGGTGGGTGCGAGGTCAAGGACTTCACATGATCATGAATCTTAGACGTCTTTTTGAGAGAGAGGGATGTAGTAAGAATGAAACCAAGGACCTTATTTCCCTATCATTTTTACATGATTCTCTGTAAATCTCTGTCTGGGAAGCCATGTGGAGTCGGTGAGGTGTGAGGAGAGTTGGTTTCTCAGTAGTGAGCATCCTTGGCAAAGTGTGCTGACCACAAGACTATAAAAAAAACATATTTTGCTTCCACGTGTGCTGGTGTAAGGTAACCAGAGGAGGATGGCAAGTATGATCAGGGCTTTAAAACAGTGTAGCTATAGAGAGAAAATGAATTGACAAGGACTTTTTGTTTTGGAAAAGAAACACCTGTGGTAGATGCATAAAAATGCAAATGGCATTAGAAAAGCGTAAGAATTGTGTGATTGAAAACATCTTCAGGAATGAAAACGGGTCACCCCCTGCCATTGCTCATTGCTTTGGAGCTCAAAGCATCAGAGGAAACCTCTGGCACTGAAAGTGTCTGATATGGAGTCTGCTGAAAGTGGGAGGACATACTGGGGGAAGGATAACTTAGTATTTGTCCTGCCCAGTACTGGTCTGTTTCAAGGGTATGGTGCCAGACTGGGTAGCCTTGTAGGTCTATATGGACCTTTTATGAAAGGGGAAGTACATTTTTATAGCAACTCTTGCAAGTACAAATAGTGTTAGAAATAACTAGGCCAGTCTTCTTCATATCCTTTTATGTTCTGTCAGGATTTCAAACACGCACATTATACACACACTGTATACTCTGCAGTACGCCTGCCTTATATACATTAAAAAGGGATCATGCTGTACAACTCTCACAACAGTCACATTTCTGCTCAAGCTCCAAAATGAGCTCACATTTCAAGGTGACTGTACCCACAGTCAAACTACCTAAACTATTTCAATGTAGGAAGTGACATAATTAAAAGTTATTATCGCAGGTGTGAGGAGAGGATACAAATAGCCTATATAACGAAATGCTTCTGTTTTGTGAGAGTTAATTTTGTTAGGAATATTTGTTTGTAAATGGATTAGAAAGCTAATTATATAAAAACTATGCATATAAGATAAACAAAACCTCTCATAAGACTTTCCTGCATGCACAAAGGGTTCATAAACTGTTTCTGTCTGGCCTTGCTACTGCATGGAAGGCTTAGAATATCATATTAACCCTGAAATGACCTTTAATTAGTCAGAGTACAAACAGGGCATCAGAGCTTCTCCAGGGTTATCACAAACCAGCCTTGAGCAAGAAGCACTTAGGAATGCAGAAGTGTGTGAGCTTCTGGAAGTCAGATCTAGCTTAAATCAGATGCTGATGAACTAATATTGCCTGCCACATGAACCTGCAGCTTTTTCTGAGGTATAAGACCAGTGTCTGAAAGCCAAAGCAGTGCTGGTGAAACTAGGTAAGAACTGAACAGTAAGTATCAGTGACACATGCTGCACTAGGCTGGGTTATCTCACCTGTTAATCATACCAAGTGCACAGCTGGAGGTAATAAAAGACAGATAGGCAGAAACAGGTTGTCAGGGTAGGAGGAAAATAGGGCAAATAGTGGAATAAGGAAAGGACTGTTTATTGCCTGACTAACTTTCTTCTTTTTCACTTGCTGCCCATTGTACTTTCAATCAACAGAGCAAGGGCAGCTGAAGCAAAGGCACTGCTACCCCACCTGCTCAGCCTGGGGGATGCTCAGGGGGAGGCCTTGGACAGGTGATGCCATTGTTACTGCTGGGTCACAAAAGCAGCTGTACTTTTTGGGGAATCTTTAGCCAAGATCATATTTAACAGTTACATTAACGAGAGATATTTCTTCCCAAAGAAATAAAATCACTGAGGACTACAAGAGGAAAGATGTTGTCATATTTTTTCTGTTACCCTTGTATCACTGAGGGTTCAGTTTCTGAAGGCTGCTTCTGATGCTGTGTGGTCCTTTTTGACAAACACCTTTTTTAGTTCATCACTGTCAGTTTCAGGGCTGGCTATTTAATTTTGTCAGAAACACGCAGCTACTGTTTTACCATGGCTATTACTTTGCTGCTCTTTGCTGACAAGGAAAAAATAATTTCACAGCAGGGTTTTAGAATTATGTCACTGAGAAAGTGGGCTTGCCCCCAGATCTCTCACCTCAATGCTTGCCAGCAAATTATGATGGTAGCCTGTGCAGGATATTAACTGACTGTATGGTTAAAAAAATGAGTATACAAAAATAACATTTACTAAAATGTGGCTTTAAATTTGTGGTAATGAAGATCTCCTACCAGCCTTTCTCTGCTACTTTTTCTTGGTGTGCATCTTGAGTCAGTGCTATATTTGTGCAGACTCCTGAGCTCAGTGGGATGACTTGGACATATAACTTTTATAGTTGTGGGTACATCAATCAAAGACACTCTAATGGCTCACTGCTGACCTGTCTCTTTAATGACATTCATTTTGTCAACTTGAGAAAACCATGATGTGAATATTTACATATACCTTGTGGCTTTGCGTTGCCATGGGGTATGTATAATGTAAACAGATGCCCATGTCTCACAAGACCAGCAGGTGAAAGCCAGGTAAGTTATGTTAAGTCATCCCAATGCCAAGAGACACCTAGAGGTGGGCAACTATATCAAGCCCCCAAAATATGGCAAAATGGATTGTGGCCATGGTGTCCGTGCTATGTGGGGATAGAACTCAGATGTAAACTTGCTTCTGGGCTGATGTTCTCAAAGTTTTCACAGTAGTACAAGTTTCAGCAAGGCCAGGAGCTGTTTGTAGCTAGCACAAAGATTAGCTGAATCCATGCATCTATTTATTTTTTGAAGGAACCTACATTAACTCCTGACACTCTCAGAATTCTTCTTGTGTTCAAATGTATTGATTCTCTCACCCCTGGACCAGCAATATGTGTCAGTATATTGCCTATTAACATGAAATTAGTTTTCTTTTTTGGTATCTTTTCCTGGAATTTGCTATCAGAATGGTAAAATTCAATTTTTCATTGAATTATCTCATTTTTATGTGGGAGAAGATTGCCTCCATTAAATAGGGCAGAATTTCACAGAGCGCTGAGAGATGAGAATCTTGTGTTGTACCTGAAGTGATCTTTGCAGTTTTTGTCATTGCAAAACAGGTCAGCCAAATGCATGGAAATGCTCTTCAGGCATATGTCTGTTTTCCCTGTCTCTAACACGATATTTCAAGACTCATCTTTCTCCTGCAAGGATCTGAGTGGAATCCATGGTCTTACAGGCATCCTATCCTTTGCAAACCATTTCTGTGCTTTGTGCTGTGGGAGTTGGTACCTAAGAGCCAGCTCCTCATCACAGAATGAGCTGGGCCATGGGGTGATCTCTGCCCAGGCACACAGTTTAGCAGCTGCTGGTCCTGTGAACCACATGCAGGACCTGGCACTACAGGATAGGCCATTTGAACTCCTTTATTTTGAAAATGGGTGACAGACTGAAAAGGATTCAGGGGTGACAAGACTTCTTCCACCTTTCCAGCCAATGATTACTACCTAGTGCAGTGTCCCTGTGCTTTAGATGATTGCATTCTGGAAAGAATTTGGGGAAAAATTTTGCCTGGATTGGACTGAAACCAAATTCTGAAAGACTGAAATTTTCAGTGAACTGGAAAACATGCTCTTCATCAAGATTTATTTGTTAAACTAATAAACTCTCTTAGAAGTAGGGCACAAATAATTTTTAGATGCACTAATATTATCTAGTAATACAGATACTTATGGTCCTATTCAGTCACAGAGTCAGAGAATATTAGTGTAATTTTTCTGGTAAATGGCCTAGAAGGCAATGTAAATTACATTAAAGTCTGTTCCTAGGTTCAGTAGACCTCTGTCTGAATTTAACATATTCTGCCTACTGTGCTTCATGTCTATTTTAAATTCAAAGGTAGCAAGAAGCTGGGTAATTATTAACACGTCATATTCATTGTTACACCTAAACTGATGGTTTTACACCTGTTTGGATAATATTGTATCCATGCAACAAAATTATTCTGTTTCTTTCTTATTGGAATATTTCTTAGACTTTCCTTATCTTTTGCTTCATCCCTGCATTAAGTCAACCATAAGCCAATAATCAACAAGAGGAACTCTACCTTTGCTATTAAAGCATACGGACCATACTGTGTTAGGATTATTATATTTGACAAATATAAATTTGTTAAATCAGGGAACATGAGTCTTTGTCATCCCGAATCATCTTGTAGTTTCTTTCTTGCTGCTTTTCATTTCTTTCAACAGCAGACAAATTATCCTGTTTATAAATATTGAAATTTCTTTGGTATAAAATAATAAAATACTCTTCAAATTACTTCTTGTCTAGAGATGATGCAGTGCTTTACTTCATGGAGCTTACATGATCTCACTTTCATAGAGAGAGAAACAAGGAGAACTGGAAAATATCTTGAGAAGTGATTATTTGGCTTACCCAAAATCTTATCCTTTTGACACAGAACTAAGGTAATGTAGTGAGAACGGAGCCACATATTTCAGCTAGTTTTGCCTCTGCTTCTATTTTCCACCTAGTAAAATGCTGAAATGCAGTTACTGGCCATACACAGTTACATCAGCTTAAACTAATGTTACTCTTAATCAGTTGATTTGGATGAGAAGATTTCAGCTAAAATTTTGCCCCTGGGAAGCTGGGGTAAAAGCAGTAACAGAAATGTAACTTCAGATTGGTCTTCATTCTGCCTTTTGGAAGAAAATTCTATCCCTTTCACTAAAAGTTGCTCTCATTAATACAACAAGATTTTTTTTTTTTCTGTAGCCATTGGGGTCATAGGGAGTAGGGCTAAAAGCAGAATTTAGTTTGATACATTCACAACAGCTTTTCAGCAAATATTTGCTGGGACAAGATGCACTGCTGCTCCTGGTCTCATCCATGAGACTGGCAGGAGAGCCTTCAGACAATGTTTTGCTTCCTCTGAAATCCTTCTACTAAAAATGTGCAGAGCTTCGCCTGTTGCCTTTGCACAGCCAGGGCTGAAAAAAATATCATTTATCATTAAATTCTTAATGCTTATTTGGTTTTATGCTATGGCTGTAAACACTCTGGTTTCTTTATTTGCTGATCTGTTTTATTAAGTGCTTTCTGATGAACAACAAGAAGCGTGTAATAAAAGCCATCTGTAGTGTGGTGGTGGTTTCTTTCTCTCAGTCACAGACCTTAAACTAGTCCCTAGTGTGCTGATATACACAATCCTGCCTTGTTTCTAGTACTTATTACTGAAATGTGCATTTGGGTCCCAACTGGCATTTTTGGCTGCATTTCCACTGTTTTGCTATTAAGGGAGACCCTCTCCTGGGAATCTCTTTCTGGTTCATTTGTCATTTCTTCTGCACCAGACTCCACTGGATATGTCCTTGGCAGAATGAAAATCACAGTCAGGAAAATGCATGAAAGACTGAAAAAATGATCATTTGGTAAGAATCTGACCCTTATCCAACAGCAGCAGATGTTGAAGTTCTGGTTTTATTCTCCTTTGCTCAGCACCTCTGTACCACACACAGTGTTTTATTGCATGATCAAGGCCTGTGTAGTCATAACTCCAGCAATTGGTGCAGAATTCACTGCTAAAGTGTACCCTGCAGTCAGATTGTAAATGCTGGAGTTTTTCTGTGACATCCAAGAAAATCCTACTTACTCTGATCTAAGAGGACCTGGTGTTTCCCCTTGCTTTACACTGTTTGAGAGAAACCCCCAGAAGTTCCTGTTCACTTCTAAGGCAATGTTATGTTGGGGTCTGGGTATTAAGGAGTGCTTTCTGGTTCAAACTTTATTTCAATTAAATATTAGGACAATAAGTGAGATGATACTCTATTACAGTCTAAAATAATGGTAATTCACACAGGTGCTGGATGCTGCCATTTGGCAGCCTGTCATGAATGGTGTCCCCCAGGGCTCAGTGCTGGGGACACTCCTATTTAACATCTTTATTAATGATCTTGATGAGTGCATTGAATGCACCCTCAGTAAGTTCACAGATGACACCAAATTGGGAGGGAGTCTTGATCTGCTGGATGGTAGAAAGGCTTTACAGAGGGACCTGGACAGACTAAGTTGTTGGGCTGACACCATCTGTATGAAATTCAGTAAGGCCAAGAGTTGGATCCTGCATTTTGGTCACAACAACCCAAGGCAACACTACAGGCTTGGAGAAGAGTAGCTTGAAATCTGCCTGGCAGAAAAGCACCTTGGTGCATTGATTGACAGTTGGCTGAATGTGAGCCAGCACCGTGCCCAGGTGGCCAAAAAGCCCAGTGGCATCCTGGCTTGTGTCAGAAATTGTGTGACCAGCAGGACCAGGGAAGTGATCCTGACCCTGTACTCAGCATTGGTGAGGCCACACCTCGAGTACTGTGTCCTGTTTTGGGCACCTCAGTACAAAAAGGACACTGTTCTTATTCTCTTATAGTGCTGCTGTCCTGTTACAGATTCCTCCTTTGGTTTCTTCAAAGTAAAGGAAAATCCACCTACTCTTGCTGTCAACCAATTGGTACTTCATGTATTTTAATAGAAAAAAATATTTTCTTTTTTATAAGCTGCTAGCATCTAAAAATGTTATTCTCATTCTTTAGGAGAAATTAGTTTAAATATTTTTAAGGTGAAATTCCTGTCTCTTTATTTTTGCTGAAGAGTGAATTACAATTAAAATAGGAGATTACAGGCATATTATACAAACAGCATAAAAAAGGTGGGGTCTGAAAAGATTGCAGGAGAGGTTGGGGTTGGAGGTAATTTAATATATATGTTCCATAAACAATAATAATTTTTATTAATTTGTAATATGTACAAAGTCTCTGGAAAGAGTAAGAAATGGTTTCAGAAACGTATTTAAAATCTACATTGTTTCACTACTCATTGTATGGTGTGATGGAATTTTTGCTCTCCAGAACTGGGTATAGATTTCCATCTATTTTTGGCCCACAAAAGATTTCCTTTTCTTGGTGCCATGTGTGCTAAGTTTCTTAACTCCTGGAGGTACCTTAAAGTTATGGGAAGTACTGTACAGTATATTATCCTATACCTAGTATAAATGGTCTGATAAAAAGTGAAAGACCAAAGTGATAACACTTGAAGAAAGGTATTTCACCGTCAAAAGCTGCAGTAGTTATGATTTATCTGACAAATATTTGCATCTGCACAAACATCTGATTGTAGGTGTTTAAAATGTATTCTGTTGCTGCAAGAAAAATTTACATATTTCGGACTTCAAATATAATATTCTGGAGCTATGATCAATGTGATCTTATCTAGGCCAGGTAAAGTGAAGTAGTTAATGATGTCTGATTCAAGAAATCTTCAGTGTTACCTGAAGCTTGATCTCTCCTTGCTCCTAGGCCACATGGAAACCTGTGGTAGCTGCACTGTCATGTAAAAGGATGCAGAAAAGCCTCTCTGCAGGGATTGCTTTTTCCATTCTTTAACAAGTTCCACATTATCTCATACATTTCTTAAATTTATCTGTCTCAGATTTAAAGGAGGTTTTTTTCAGTCCTGCATTGCTGTCATAAAAATTATTCAGATCCTCAGTGTTGTAGTGCTTAACCTCTTTTTTTTTCTAATTTCCAACTTAAATTTATTCATAGCCAATTTATACTCATTTGTTCTTGTGTCAGCATGGCCTTTAGCTTAAGCAGTTATTTTCCCTGCCTGATATTTACATCCCTGAAATGCTTACAAAGAATGGGAGTAAAGACAGATGGCTATTGCTTAACCTGTAATTTGTATTAATTACAACAATTAATCAGTTTTTTCGAGTTAAATGTGATGAGATTGAGCAGGATTTGGTATCCATCTAAAATTCCTTAGCAGAAAAGTTGATGGAAGATTTTGAATTAGTAAATAAATCACTGATCCTGGTAGTAAATATTTCCTAATTGTTATTACTAAGCTAAACCCAGACAATTCTGTAAAGAGAAAAAAAGTGATACCCACAGCCAGTGTCTGTAGTACTTTACAGGTTCTTGTAAGGAAAACCAAGTGTTTCCAGGGTAGACTTAGACTGTAAGAAATTCATATATGTGAGGGCATAGAGACGTGGGAACAGGTTGCCATGGAATGCTTCCCTTCAGTTCAAGGCCAGGTGGAATGGGGCTTGAAGGAACCTGATGTAGTGGAAAACATCCCTGCGCATGTCAAAGGAGTTGGAAGGAGGTGATCTTTAAGCCCCCTTCCAATCCAGGCCATTCTATGACTATGATTCTCTGATCTAGTGCTGACAAAGGAACATGGAATTCCTCTGTATGCCCGCCCTTCACAGCAGAGTGATATTCTGGTTTCTGCCTGGGTAAGATCAAACAGCTTCAGATTTCTGGGAATTTAATATTAATTTCTACTCTTGTACTGACATGGAAATTTTCTGATTGTGAGCTATTAATTTCATTGTGACCTTTAAAATTTCTAAAATTTAGCTTCTGAAGGAAGCTTTACACCAAGTGGTACACTCAGTTGCTGAATTAAAAGTACCCTTCCCACCTCCTTTTTCTGTTCTTGTTTTACTCAACTTTAGTCTTAGATGAAATTTCTGTGCTATTGAAGATACACAAATTGCTACAGTTTAAGATACTGTAGCAGCAGCCCCACTGTAGATAAATTTCTGGGGTAGTTCCATAGTAAAGGATTCAGTGCAGCACTTCCTGAGGAAGCATGCAATAAATTATGAACAGCTGTGATTTCTGCAGCACTGCTCATTCTAGGCACCAAGTCAGTTAGGGATATTGATTATGAGACCTCCAGCTCTCTCCTGTCTTCTCTCTGAATGCTCGCATGAGGACTTAACTTAGATTTTACATTTGAGTGGTTCCCTTTGTAATGCCTTCACATCTTTCTGAATGCAATTACTGAATAAAATAAAACAGAACATTTTCTGATTTCCTAGTGTTTTGGCTGTCTGCCACATGGACACATTAATTGCAAAAATACTGACAGTATTCTAGCGCAGAAGAGAGTGTAGGTATTTGAAAACTACAAGTTCAATTTCAGGTTTGGCAGTAATTAAATACTTCTTTGTCTTCCCTCCCTGGTTCTGCCTAGGTTTTTTTCCTACCTCTTCAAGTCCTAGGTTCCCTTTCTTCTTCTCTCCTCCACTTTCAGTTCCTGGCTTCATTTTTATCTCCCTATTATTTAAGTTCCTGAGGGCTCTTTGTACTGGTTGAGTGGATCCATCATCTCCTGGGGCCATGCAAAAGGGATAGAAATGGGCTGAAGAGGGGACAGAGGGGAACAGGCAGAGACTCCACCTCACCCAACTGCATAATCAGATGGTGAGTGATGCTGAGGGACAGTTCCTCAGTCCTTGGGGTGCCCTCAGGCTGAAACACAGGTTGCTGCTCAGCACCTGGTGGGCAGAGAGAAGTTGGAGGGGTGAAGAATGTCCAGGGCAGAGACTTCAGAGAAAGAATAATGCTGAATGAACTGTGATTTTTTTTTCTTTACGACCATATGCATGGGTCTTTCCACCTTCCTTTACATCCCCAAGTCTCTAAAATATGTGTTCTGAAAACTGAGCTGACTCACCCTGTCCTATGGAATATTGTCAGTTCAAAAAGTCTGATACAAAATGTCAAAATCTTGCAGTGAAGCTGCATTGATCAGAACAAGGCTTTGAATTTATCCTCTGCAAAATGGCAGTTTTGTGGATGCTGACAGATCCATTCACTCTGAAATAGAAGATAACAAACTAGATTTTTAAAGCTTAATAAAACTGTAATCAGGTGAAAACATTAAACCATGAAGGTACTTGCTATACCTGTGTCTGGCTAGAAAAGTCCCCTACTAATTTAAGGTTAGTCATAAGTTATTTGAAATGCATGTTTGCAAGTACACAGGGCTAGAGTGGTCCACTGAATCTTAAGAGAAACAGAACATTTTACCTGAGCCTATAACTGTGAAAATAAAATATTTGGGAAACCATCTTTAGGTCTTTAAAGTGAGGAACCATTTTGTTGTCTGTGTTGTCCATTGTGAGAGTAGAAGCTTCAGTTTTTGAGGATGACATGCATTAAGGGAAAAGTTCTCAAAATCAAAAGAATACATGTTATTTTGGCAATGAAAGGTGAAATAAATGGGAGGAGGTGGTGTGACAAAGTGGACCTTCAGAGAAATCTTTCTTACACCACAAATGGACACTGGAACCCTTCTTTCAGGAAATATAGTCAGACTGCATGACTGAGCAGGAATGGTGGAAGGAGAAATGATCTGCAAATTCTAGCCTGTGTCTGATAGGTTAGAAATCAAGACTCTGAAATGCAAGTTAATTTTTTTTTTCCTTTGCCTTTTTCTTTTTTTTCATTAGATGATGCAAGAACCTAATTCAAAACATTGTTTGTGAGGATTTATGTATGACAGGCTATGTAGCACTCTGAAAGTATACTCTGACATCATCCTTATCTATGTAACCAGGAGTAGGTGTGTCTAGAATGGCTGGATTCACCAAAGTTCTTGCTTTAGAGGGAACAGAGAACAGAAAAGTATGTTAGAAAAACACTTCAAAGGTCAAGTCTGCCATTTGTGCTATTAAAATGCAACAAGTGATCTCTATGAGAAGCCTTTATCAAGATGGAAATTATAAATTGAATGAGATGTAAGTTCATTCATATTTCTTCTAATGTGTTGCTTATAAATTACCATAACATCCTGAGTAAATGGAAATCTGAAAAAATTCCAGCTGAGCTAGAAGGACTTGTAAGTCCCCTAGAAGGACTATGACAGGGTTATAAACTGGAGTAACACCCTGAAGAAGGGAAAGGAACTCAGTGAAGAGCTGAGGAGCTGGGAAGCGTGAATCATTGTAGCTGAAGACAATGTTGTTTGTCAAGTTTGTTTCCTGTTAAATGAAAGAAGAAAAAAGAAAGTAGAAGAGAAAACCAAGTGAGAGAAGAACAGTGAGTTCTATCCTCTTTAAAAACCCCCAAAGGCATGCAAGGTTAGATTTACCCAATGAGATAGTCAGAGGATGGAGAAGACTGCTCCACCAGCTGCCAAGAAGGTTTCAGATCTTCCTTGGGAGGCACTGCTGGAGCATGGCCTTCTGCACATCCAGCTGTGCGATGTCTCATGTGACAATCTGGTGAAAAGTTTGGGTTTGGATTCATCTGAAGTTTCCCAGAGGTAGTATCCCTTCTTAATTGTTTTTGGTCCTATGGAAGAATATGTCAAATGGTGAAACCTACTGTAATGGCCAACATCCAGATAAGCCAGTGACGTAGGCAATATCCAACCTGCAGGCCAGACTTCCTCTGCCTTGTCTTATATACATTTCTGCAATGCTTAGCACAGCACAATTCAAGTCCCAGATGAGACTAAATGATTTTATCATATAAATTCAGCATATCTTAACTGTTGCTTATTTACTTTTAATTAGCTTACTTAAGTGGTGAAGGGACATTAATGTTTAGGAAAGAACTTCTCATTTGAACTAGATGGAGTAGCTGAGCACAAAAATGATTCCTCCCACACTACTGCTTTTCTTCTGGTAGTGATGTTTGTTTAAAGACATCCAGCAATGATTTGACTTTAGCAGCAAACACCAGGCAACAGGTAGTCTGTTTTGGTGGCATGGTACTCTTTCTCACAGAGGTCTTCTCAGAGTAAAAACTTCACTGTTAGTTTGGTCAGAGTAAGCACACAGAGACATAATGAGCATCCTGTTTTGAAATGGATAATTACTAAACTATCACTGTTAAAAAAATGCAGGTTTCTTTGTGAAATACTTTGCCTTCCAGTTGCATAAGGAGTGGGCATGAACCAAAGGCTGGATAGCTTCTAAAACTGAGCACTTCCTAAAGACATCAAAGAAAGGGAAAAAAATTCTAATGTAATAAGCACATCAATTGCTTGTATGTTGCATAGTGGGAGCCAATGTACTTTTCTAAGAAGTGGGGACTACTATCCTCTTGACTTGGGCTTCTTGTACCTCTGGGTGACTTGTGTGTCACATTTTACTTTGATGTTTGTTGGTAACACAGGCCATATGATTTTCCACTGGGGCATTGGCTGATCCTGTAGGAACACCTTCAGATTCTTGAAGCTTTTGGTCTGTTTTACTCTGGCCAGGAGAAGTGTAACATGAAAGCAAACTGATCTATTGGCAGCTCATCAAACATTTTGTTTCATGAATGTGAATTACAATTGTTCTATAACAATGATCTGTGTAGGAAAGGATGCACATGAATGTGAACAACTAGGTGAGAATGCCACTGGATTTTTAAAGTGGAATATTAATATATTGAGAAAAGAAGTCTAACAAGAATTTTAACTGAAATTAAGCCATTAAACGGTTTGGGACTGTCACCATGGCTGAGAACTCCTTTGGGTGTCTAAATTGCAGTCCTCTGAACCCCAAGTCATCTGCAGGGCTGGTTCCTTTTATAGTCAGTGGAGGGAAGTAGGTCAAATTAACCATTTTTCAGATTTATCTGCATTAAATGCTTTGGTTACAGTGAGATGACACCTTCTTGGGGTGTCTCTTCCCTCTTTTGGCTGGAGAGACAGCATCGGGGCACAGGTTCAAATGGAGACATCCCCACTGCATGGACTGGGTAAGGTGAGTTCCCCACCACTTCAATCTGCAGTCCTAACTCAGTATCAGACAATTTTTCCCTTCTCTTCTTGTCCACTTTTCCATATATTCCAATGTGTAATGATTGATTATATTACAGCAGCTGCCAAAATTAAGACCAATATGCAGAGATAAATCTTGTTCTAAAAAAATTACATCGGTGGGATAGATGGAAAGAATGGGACTTGTGTATGCATTTCAGGTTTCATATATTATTCTTTTGAAATTAATTAGACATTAATTATACATATTAAGAGTCTCCAGTGTCTGCTCTGTTAGTAGCTATGCAATAGCTCTCTCAACGGAAAGTCCTTTTTCTTTATAGAACATCTATACAATTCTTTTTGGGAAATCACACACCTGTTTTTTGAACAATGTTCCTCTCTTTTTTTGCTTCAGACATAAGGAATATAATTTCTAAAACTCTGATCTGAGTCAAATGATCTGAAATGCAGTTGAACACTGTTTTATTGAAAGTTTTGTTCAGTTACAGACAAAAGTATTTGGATCTTAAAACATACAAAAGAAAATATTTTCTGGAAGATGGAAGGCAATTCAATACTCTGCAGTCCTGTGCAGAGAAAATTTTTCACTATGAACAGAAAATAATCACATTGTTCAGCAGACACTGTTTAAGGTGTCTGACAGAGTGTTACCAGTATAGTGAGTTAGCTTCAAAAATATCATAGAGAAACTTTGATGAGAAAATCTTTGTGTGGGCACCTTTGGTATGGCATTTAAGTAGTTTAATATCTGTCTATGGGCAGCTTCTTTTCTCCCCTCTTCTCCCATTTCATTCCCCTATCCTTGTATGCTTGCCTGTCTTCTTCCCGTGCCATTGTCTCCAGAGTCTCCAGGTTCTGCACAACCTCCTAACCTTGCAGTACCTGTCAGAAGGCCAGAAGTTGACCAGAGTTGTCACAGAAGGTTGTGTTCCTATCACCCAAAGACTGTCTGGAACTGGAAGGGTTAGGAAATGTCTGACTGCAGTAGACATGGGAACCCCATGAGTCTTCACAGTCACGGGCTTGGGATGAAGCTCTTAACCCAGTGTCACTTCATTAGTGAGTGAATTTTTTGCCCCAAAACACAGAAGCGCCCCACTTGAAGACACTCCAGCTTAGTTAAGGGAATGAGTAGGACCACAGTGTGGAGCAGGGTGGGATGGACTCTGACTCAACTGTAGCTGGCTCAAGTCCTCATCATTCCACCTGTTAGTAAAGGAACTGATCTGACACAGATATTTAGGCAATTTCCTTTCTTTACATTGCTCTATTGTGTGAGATAATGTGATGGGAGGAACCACCAACAGGTAAGGACTACTCACCTCCAAACAGGACTTCTCCAGAGCAGGTAACTGTCATGGTTCCTTGTGCCTCATACACAGCTGTGCAATTGGATTCTCTGTTCACATTAAGAGTTTTGATTTTTCCTCTTGAATAAGGCCTTAGCCTAGCTATATAATGGTGTCATGCTCTGCTTGTAACCTAATGGTCTCATTTTCACATGGTTGCCTGAGGAAAAGAGTCAGAAAGGACCCCATAGCAGAATATGGCTTTGAAAACAGGGGCAAGTAAGGCAATGTCTGTCACATCATGTAGGCTTTCTGCAGAACTTGGTCTCTGGACACTTGGTTTTGTGGTCCTTCCCAATGGACTTCATTGGATAAGGTTGACCTTAGCTCCAAGAAAGTGCCATGATTAAGAGTGCAAACTGGATAACTGCTGAGAGTAAGGTCTTTTTCCTACCCTATGGTTATCCAGTGTAATAACATCAACCTTACTAACTTTTTCAGCAACCAATGACAAACTTTTAGGGTTTCTGGTTTTTTTGTTTGTTTTAAAAATATTCTGCTGCATATCACAGGCTTATCTCAAGAAGTCTGGTCCTGTGTCAATCACATTGCTCAAAACCTGACCATGTGGCTTCTTTACCACCTGTGTCTCAGACTACCAGGTTGCTAAACTGCATATCCCATGGTCCTTTGAAGAATGTCTCTCCATTTATCAGTGCCATGTTTTCAGTTTGTGCTGGGTCTGTGGCAAAGAAAGATTTCAATTTTGGTGATTCCAGTTGAGGGGCTGGACTAGATGATCTCCAGAGGTCCCTTCAAATCCCTAACTTTCTGTGATTCTGTATGATTCTGTAATTTCTTTTTTTTTTTTTTTTTTTCAGTAACCCAAAACACACGGGAGAATATTATTATAGGGAAATAGACTGGAAAGAACTAAATTTTTTTTGCAAAGATGGTGAGTTGGCCCTGATCTGGTTGCCAAGTGTCCACCAAACTGCTCTGGAGCAGTTCAGGAAGTGAAAATAAGATGAAACACTCATGGGTCAAGATAAAGGCAGTTTAATAAGAAAAAAAAAAACAACAAAAATGAAAAGCCAAAGAAAAGACAAAGGAAAACAAAAAGAATTATTCTTTACTTCCCATCAGCAGATGATGTCCATCATCTCGTTGGAAAGAAAAATCTCGGTATACGTAGTAGTTTATTCAGAAGGCAAATACCTTAATAACAAACATCCTTTGCCTCTTCATCCTTTTTTCTCTTAGCTCTAACTGCTGAGTTCAGTGTCTGGTGTGGAATATTCCTTTGTTCAATTTGAGTCTGCTGCTGAAGCCATGTGCCCTCCCAACCCTTTGCCCACCCCCATCCTACTGGCTTTTGGTGGGATGGGGGCTGGAGGCAGAGCCTACATGGTGTTCAAGCACTAAGCAGCAGTAGCCAAAACACTGGTGTGTTACCAACCCCTTCCAGCTACACAGCACAGCACTAGAGGGGCTGCTGTGGGGAAAGTAAACTGCATCCCAGCCAGACCCAATACAGATGGATTTACAATCAACATTTTTTTCAGATAAATAATTTGTCATGGAGGAATCATAGGGTGCAGTGAAAGTAATGAACACAGAATTGTAATTTTTGTGATAAACTGGAATGCCACTTTATGTATGCTTAAGAGAGAATTGTTGCACCTGAATATCACAGTACAGAGGAGAGAAGTTTATCTATTGTTTATCTATTGTTTTCTCTCTGTAACAGAGTCCTCTCTCTAACCTGAAGATGGTGTTAGCAAGCTTCGGGGCAGGATGTCCTTCCTAACCATGGAAACCCACCTTTTTCCAAATGAGATACTCTAGGGTGCCCAAGACATCCTCCCAGCCTGGCAGATAAGCTCTGGGAATAATGCAGGGTGTACAGGCACTATCTGGAGATCACAGTACATTACGGCAACTCAGATGGTGTTTAAGCCCATATTTAGGCATTAAAAACACTCCTCCAGTGTTTACAGATCCCTTTCAAGTAAGGGAAATGACATTTATTTTCCGTAAGTACAAAGAATGGTGAAAAGTTTTGAGTCTAGTAAAGCTTTTATCTATCAACAATCACTCATTGACGTATGAAGTTACTCCTCATTGTGTAGAATGTATCTTTTTATTATTTTTTTGTTATCAATGCATTGGAAGTGCTGTGGTTTCCTGTCCCAGTGCATGTGCTATGTGATACAAACAAGAATGCCTGTCAAGCATGACTCCTAAGGAAATCTGTGTTGCAGCTTTGGGAAAAACGGTACCACGCAAACCAAAAGTGTCGATATCCTGTTCTTGACTGGACCTCTGGGGACAAGCTTAAGACCTTATGGAGGAATGCAGAGCTGGCCACAAGCTCCCTTTGCAGAGTCTGGTTTCTGTTTTAGCTGCTCCCTGGGCTGGCCATAGCACAGGTCTGCTCAGCCTGCCTGCACTCCATCGTCCTTTGCCGCTGCCAGCAGCTGCTGTGATGTGGGAACTTTCTGGCTGCCCTGGCCTTGACTTTCTGTCTGACATTAACAGCCAGAGCACAATGTGGGAGACACTGGGTTGGCATCAAGCCACAGGAGAAGTCCCTCTGCTCTTGGCTGCCCACCAGCAGGGCTGTTGTGTTCTCTTGGCATGGTGAGACGGCCTCCGTGTCAGTGTATCCCCTGTGGGATGAGTACAGATCTTCTACCAAATTTCTTCTTCATATACTTTAACAGAACAATATGTCAGACATTTCAGTGAGCTAATAGCCTTACTCAAGAACAGAAAATACTAGCTTTTTGGTGCAGAGAACTATGTCACATTGGCTTTTTAAAAAATATATAATTATTGCATTACAATTTTGGTAAATTCTTTTTGTCATGTAACACACTATAGGCCTGCCTGAGGAACAGTCAAACTAGTACACTTATTTTACCCAAAAATGCTACAAGAAATTGAAGGTTACAGTTTGTTGTGGAATTGTGTTGGGCTTTTTTAAACAAAATTAAAACTAATTTACTGTACTCAGAACATTTTTCAGTATTGCATAGCCTGAAAACATTAAAAAGTATCTACAGGATGTAAGGGAACATTCTGCAAAGCATCTGTTTTACTTCCTGCTTCCGTTTTTGTACATTTTGAAGGGAAAGCATGAAATCTGAATTACAGATGAAAAGTAAATTGTACAAAATGTTTCCTGTTATACTGAAATCTTGATGACTAAACTTCCTAGGTGGAGCAAAGAATCCATCATTACTCTAATTAGAATCTAGACAGCCCAATTAAATTTATTCTTGGTTCAGTTACTATATTGTTAACAGTGTTAACAATAAAGTTAGGGCTGACATATGCAAACAATATGGTCCCTGTACTGTTTGTCTGCTGTTGTGCTCACCCATCCTCTTCCTCTCTCTTGTCACTTCGTCCACAAGTGGATGATGGATCTTTCCAAGAAATGGTCAATGCCCCTAGATCTTTGCAGGGAAAAGTGTGACACTGGCATCCCTCAGCCTTACTTCTGCTTGGATTTTTTTGTACACTATTGAAAACTACCCTTTTGCTTCCTTTATTTTCGATGATTCAATATTTCTTATTTTCCTGCTTTTCTATTCTCTTTTATTATCCTTAAAATATGCTTTACACAGAGTTGCACTCCTACAAATACCCAGTAACTGATCACTGCCACTTGTGTTTACAGTCCTGGGGTTTTTTGTATCTGTTCCTATACTACGTCTAATTTTCATTCCAGGTTCATAGGCTGTTCATTCTACACAGAATAACTATTTTTATCATTACCTACTAGTTAGCACTAGGCATGGCCCTGCGCACTTGCGCAGAACTAAACTAAAGCTAAAAAAATTTAGGATATAGCAATCTGATTTCTAAACAATTGCTGTCACAGATGTAGCATCCTAAAATCAGCTCAAGGCAAGAGAATTGCAGACAAGTCCAGAGAGCCTATATTCTTGGGTTAACACAAAGACTGTGGTCCTTACCAGGGATGGAAAGCTCATTTTCACTCAGCTACAAGGCTCAAATTTTGTTTAGGAAGTTCATGTGAAGATTTTCTGAAGGTCGAAAATTTTTCTGAAAGTAGTAATTATGGAAACATTAATTGGGTCAAGTAAATAATACAAATACTTCATGAGAGAAACCTGTAAAACTTGAAACTATGTAAATCTAGAGTTTTAAGAAGGTTATTCCTATAAGGTTTAAATCTTAAGAAACACTTACAGGTGGTCTGCTTATGAAGGCTTAATCTTTTCCAAGCTTCAGCTGTTAAGACATAAGAAAATGAATATCTCATTACAACTGCAGATTGGAATTTTTATGGTTTGATCACTGACAGAAAACTTCATTATTAAAAATGTGATAAATGATTGTATTAATCATCTGTCTTTTGACAAATTAAACTTAACCTTTAAACTAACTTTTATATTCAGTGTTTTTCAGTTAATCTTATTTTGTGGTTTGTTCTAGATGTGTGAACACAAATTCAAGCCTTTACCACATATGACCATTGTCTTTGACTACTCTTCTCTTGGCATCCTTTTTTTCCTGTCATTGTGGAGGTGCTACGACATAATTTTGGCAGTTTTTCTTAACTTTGCTAGCCTTTCATAAAAAGTCAAAGTGTATTAGCAGTTCCACATCCTCTTTAGCATGCTTCATGTACATTTTATGCTTTTTGTATTAGCAGCAGTCTTTGACTCTAGTATAATAGAATTTGGATTTCTGTGATACTGATTAAAGTCTACAATGTGCTTAGTATTTGTACTCATTAGAGCAAAACCCATAAAACAGTAAAAGCTCTACTAGAGTCATTGGATATCTAAAACAGTGAGCCTTAACTTGAGGAATTGTTGCTAGTCTGATGCTACTGAGGCAAAAATGAGTCCCCACACAAGGCCACCTAGCCCAGAGCATGCAGTGATAACTGAAATCCTCAAAATTAATCCAGAGCTCACCTTGCAGCCTCAGGATTATGAAATGGTGGGTTTGCAGGTGGATATGGTTTCAGGCAGACACTTATAAAAATTCAGTAGAGACAACACACTCACGAGGCCTCTGGAGCCCTCTAGAAAGTGTCTGTATGTAAATGCAGTGCTGTTGTTTGGAAGGGTGTCTGGAAATGACATTTTAATGGATCTGTATTGTTCCAGTTCTCTTGTTTCTATGAGACCAGTGGGAATACTCCAAAGGAGTGTATGTCCTTAAGCTTTTACGAACTGTTTTAAGAGACCATCCTGCACCAAAACTTTTACACAATATGAGAAACTTCACTGGGAAAAGCTGCTTGTCTTGTAAAAATACTGTTTAGAGACTGGCTGGTTGACCATTTTAGGAATAACTGGTTGACTATTATTTGGTGATGAGTGTGCACAGATGGAAAGGATATTCATTATCTATTTAATTTTAGCATTTTTTTTTAATATCTCAATTACATTTAATGAGATCAGAAATAGCAGATTCTTGAAATTTTGTTCTCAAAACCAGAGATTTATAATACAATAAAATCACTCATGGAAAAGCTTGTGCAAAGCATAGGTAAAGAAGTAATTTGGCTCTGACTCTACCTGAAAATTTTATGTCAGTATGTCTTGCAGTGGTGGGATAAATCTGAGTGAATTAGTACCCCTTCTATTTGAAGAGCTGCAAATACATTTGGCTTGTACATGTTACTGCTTCTGCTTAGCACTCCAATGCTTTGGTACAAAAGAAGGGAAGGAAAAGGCTTTCTTAGCCACTTGGGCACACTGCTGGCTCATTTTCAGCCACTTGTCAATTAGAACTTCCAGGTCCTTTTCTGCCTGGCAGCATTCCAAGCTGCCTCAAGCCTGTAGTGTTGCATGGGGTTGTTGTGGCCCAAGTGCAGGGCCAAGGAACTTGGCCTTGTGAAAGCTGATACAGTTGATGTTGGCCCACTGATCCAGGCTATCCAGGCCTCTCTGTAGAGCCTCCCTGTCCTCATGCAGATCAACACTCTCATCTAACTTAGTGTTTTCTGGAAACTTATTGATAATACACTCTATGTCCTTATCAAGATCATCAATAAAGATGTTAAAAAGAAATGGTCTTAAGACAGCCCGGAAGGATGTCACTTGTGGCCTGCCATCAGCTGGATTTAACTCCATTGGTCACCACTCTTTGGGCCTTTCCACCCAGCCAGTGCTTGATCCAACAGATCATATGCTCGTCCAGGCCATGAGCAGTGAGGTTTTTCCATAGGAATTCTCTGGGGAAGAGTGTCAAATGCTTTCTGAAAGTTTAGACAGACAATATCCGCAGACTTTCCCTGATCCAATATCCAGGTCATCTTGTCATAGAAGGAGATCAGGTTTGTCAGGCAGGACCTGCCGTTCGTAAACCCATGCTGACTGGGTTTGATCCCTTGGTTGTCCTCTATATGACTTGTGATAGCACTCAAGATGTTCTGCTCCATGACTTTCCCTGATACTGAGCTCAGACTGATAGTTCTGTAGTTTCCCAGGTCCTCCTTTCTGCTTTTCTTGTGGATGGGATTTACATTTGCTACCCTCCAGTCCATTGGGACCTCCTCAGTTATCCAGGATTTCAAGTAAATAATGAAAAGTGTCTTGGCAAGCACATCTGCCAACTCTCTCAACACCCTTGGGTGTAACCCACCCAGCCCCATAGACGTGTATGTCCGAGTGGTGTAGCAAGTCACTGGCCGCTTCCTCTTTAATTGTGGTGACCTCATTCTCCATCCCCTCCCTTTCTCCTAGCTCATGTGGCTGGGTGTCCAAGGAATAATTAGTTCCACTGGCAAAAACTGAGCAAAGTAGGTGTTGAGCAGCTCAGCCTTTTTCTCATCCTTCCTCATCCCTCTGCATCCAATAAAGGATGGAGATTTTTCCCTAATCCTCCTTTTGTTGTTAATGAATTTATAGAAACTTTTTTTATAATCCCTAACAGCTGTAGCTAGGTTGAGCTCAAGCTGCGTTTTAGCTCTCCTAATTTTCTCTCTGCATAGTTTCACTACACCTCTATAGACTTCATGAGAGACCTGCCCCCTCCTACAGAGGTCATAGGCTCTCCTTTTGTTCTGGAGGTCCAGCTCAGTGTCTCTATTTAGCCAGGCCACTCTCCTTCCCCATCTACTTATTTTTTGGCACAAAGGGACAGCTTACTCCTTTGCCTTAAAGACCTCTTTCTTGAAGTATTTACAACCTTCCTGGACTCCTATATCATTCAGAGAAGCCTCCCAAGGTGGTTTGTCAGTCAATCTTCTGAATAGGTCAAAGTTTGCCCTCCAGAAGTCTAAGGTGGCATAATTACATTACCTGCACTGTCTTTGCTGATTTTTATTTTATTTGTCCATTACATGTGGTCTTATTTCTGTTGTGATTTACAAAGACATATGAAGTTATAGGAGATGGACTGAGTGATATACCAACATGTATTTTAAATGGGCTGCAGTAATTTTCTGGAGACAGGGTGCTACTATTGAACAGCCTGCAGTCAAGGAACAGTCTTGATTATCTTCTTAATGTCAGGTTCCTTCAAGTAGCACTTGTAAATAATTTTATGTCACTTTTAGCTAGCTAAATAAATAGCTCTATTACAACCCACTCAATGATCTGGCATAGAACACTTGAGCACATCTCTCAATTATACTTTATCTCCTTATACATAGAATATTTATAATCATGGAAATATAGCAAAATTCAATGGTTTGGGTTGGAAGAGACTTTAAAGAACACCTAGCTCCACCCCTCCTGCAGTAAGAAGAGATGTTCAACTAGATCCTGTTGCTCAGAGCCCTGTCCAACCTGATATTTAATGTTTTCCATGGTTGGGGCACCTACCACCTCTCTGGGCAACCTATGCCAGTGTTTCACCACCTTCAGAGTAAGAAAGATCTTCTTTATGTTTTCCACTTCTTCTTGCCTTAACACTACCAGTCTGATTAAAATATCTATCCCCATCTTTCTTATAAGCTCTCTTTAAGTATTGAAAGGCTAGCATAATATCTCCCTGGAGCCTCCTCCAGGCTGAACAACCCCAGGTCTCTCAAACTTTCCTCAGAAGTCTTCCAAATATAACGGGAAAAGACCATGAGAGGTCATCTAGTCCAGTGTCCCACACAAAGAAAGTCTATTACCACACTATAGCATACATGCTCTCTCAGAATTGGCTTCTGGTGGAGCTAGTAGTCTGCCTGGGGGTTAAAGTAAAAGAGAGTCAAAAACCAGAGATAGTCACTGTGGCCAACTAAATCTTTCTGATACAATAGAAAATATCAGGAAAGACTAACCTATGAGGAGAGTGAGAGCTGGTACCATGAGGTATTCTGCATTATCTGTCAAAAATCTTACTGTCTTCTTACATCAGCATAAATCTGTGCTTATTTTGATTCGTCTTCTGATACAGGAATGCATAGGAGCATCTTCGTGATCAAATTGTCAGCAGCCTAATCATCAACCAAGTAAAATTAGAAGTATTTCTTTTTTGGAGAATAAGAATAGCAAATCATATTTAATGATATAGCATACGGAAGACATTGAGGATTTGTGGTGAAAAACATAAGAACAGAAATTATGCAAAATGAAATTGATTTATATTAACATCATAATAATTAAATGATTAGCCTCTAAGAGAATGTTCTCTTGAATTCTATTAATAAAACCTATTTTTTTCTCATAAAAAAGATTTTTGTTGTTATTAATTTTTTCCTGCAATGTAAATTTCACCTCAACATGCTACTCTGCTTGTCTTCAAGAAAAAGAAACCAAACAAATAAACAATTTCTTTAGAAATTCGGTTTTGCGTTACCTATCACAGTAAGTGCTGCGACTTGCCTGATGGCTCTGAGAAGGTGCTAGATCATTTATTTATATGGCAAAAACAATATGTAGTCTCATTTAACATAAGACGTAAAACCTTAGTTTTATCCTTTAGGTGGATAGTAAATCCAGCTAACATAACCAAAGACTGTCAGACTTACACGTGGTTCTGCATGTGCTCTAAGAATGAAATATGGAAGAATGACACTGAATGTTTTTCTCAATGGCAGCTGGAGTAATCCTTCAGTACAGGGGAACTTTTCGTTAAAACAGTCCTGCTAACAGATGAGTTAAATACAATTGCATAAGTATTAAATCACACAGCAGATGTCTAGATAATGCAACTGCTTTTCCCCTACTTGCTCACACATGCCCTACAATACAGTAAGCAATAGTTATTTTGTGCTGTACCATGAAATGAGTTTATCACCTCATGTTTATAAACATTAATGAGGTCACCCCTCATTCTCCTCTTCTCCAAGCTGAACAACCCCAACTCCTTTAGTCTGTCTTCACAGGGGAGGTGCTCCAGCCCTCTGACCATTTTAGTAGCTCTCCTATGGACATGTTCCAGGAGCTCCGTGTCCTTCTTATGGTGGGTACTCCAGAACAGGACACAGCACTCCAGGTGGAGTCTCACAAGAGCAGAGTAGAGGGGGAGAATTGCATCCCTCACCATCTGACTGTGCTTCTTTTGATTCAGCCCAGGACCTGGTTACTTTTCTGGTCTGCAAGTGCACATTGATGGCTCATGTTGAGCTTCTGGTCTACCATCACCCCCAAGTCCTTCTCCTCAAGGATGTCCTCAATCTTTTGTCCTCTCAATCTGCATTCATGCATGGGATTGCCTTGACCCAGGTGGAGAACCTTGCACTTGCACTTTGCCTGAGCTCACTTGTCAAGCCTATACCCATGTAACAGGTATGTAATGGGTATGCCAGGGAAAAAAAAAGTAAATTAATAAAAAAAAAGAGCAACAATTAATTCGGTTGTAGTTTTCTGCTTAATACAATCCGAGATAGCTCTCAAATCAAATTTTGAACAAGGAATGACCCATTCTCTGTCTCTAAAATACCAATTAAAAATCAATATTTTAACAATGCATGCCATCTCATAAACTCTCTCATATATATATATGAAGATAATATATGATTTTATTTAGCAGAGAATATAAGATATACCATTATGGCTACACTTGATGGTAAATAAATATATTTCACATGCAATATTGAAGACGCAAACTTATTAAAATGCTGGTTTAGATCAATTGACCTGAGTCAGTCTTCCCTGGTAATATAAAACAGCTTTTTATAATTACCTATAAATATTAAACATGACCTGATGTCTCGTACTGCTCTATTTGGGGATGAAAAATCAACACAAGGCATCTAGTACTGTTCAGAAAAAAATTGATACTAGGTACCTTGGTGTGATTGTCACTCACACTGGAGTGGAAGCTCTGACAGTGCTTAGTACCTGTCTCAATTTTAAATGGCATTTTAGGACAGATTTGGGGGACGCAGGGTTTCTTTGATCCTGCAGCAGTGTTTATGAAGGAGGTTAGTGTCAAAGCAATGAGTGCCTCTCATCCTAATTTTAGCTGTTGTTACTACAGTGCCTGTAGGAGGAAGGTATCTCCCTCCCTTGCTTCTTGTTCTTCACCTGATGGCAAATGAAAATCCAGTATCTAGTAAAATATGCTGAGCCACATTACAAAATGTTGAAAAATATATGAGACTTCAAGACTATTCCCAGATTCCATTAATATATTACAGTTTATTGCAAAGTAAAGATGGGCTGAACATTACATTTGGAGGCAAGAGTTAACTATTTTTCACAAAATACGAAAAGACAAAAAAGGGCCGGAAGGAGAACCCAGAAAACTACAGGTCCGTCAGCCTTACCTCAGTGCCTGGCAGGGTCATGGAATAGATCATCCTCAGTGTAATCACACAGCAACTGCAGGATGGACAAGGGATTAGACCCAGCCAGCACGGGTTTAGGAAGGGCAGGTCCTGTCTGACCAACCTGATCTCCTTTTATGATCGGGTGACCCGTTTGGTGGATGAGGGGAAGGCTGTGGATGTGGTCTACTTGGACTTCAGCAAGGCCTTTGACACCGTCTCCCACAGCATTCTCCTGAAAAAGCTGGCAGCCCACAGCTTGGACAGGGGCACTCTGTGCTGGGTTAGGAACTGGCTGGAGGGCTGGGCCCAGAGAGTGGTGCTGAATGGGGCTGCATCCAGTTGGCAGCTGGTCACTAGTGGTGTCCCCCAGGGATCAGTATTGGGCCCAGTTCTGTTTAGATCTTCATTGATGATTTAGACGAAGGGATTGAGTCCATCATCAGCAATTTGCAGATGACACTAAGCTGGGGGGAAGTGTTGATCAGCTGGAAGGCAGGAGGGCTCTGCAGAGGGACCTGGACAGACTGGAGAGTTGGGCTGATTCCAATGGGATGAGGTTTAACACAGCCAAGTGCCGGGTCCTGCACTTTGGCCACAACAACCCCATGCAGCGCTACAGGCTGGGCACAGAGTGGTTGGAGAGCAGCCAGGCAGAAAGTGACCTGGGAGTCTGGATTGACATGAAGCTGAACATGAGCCAGCAGTGTGCTCAGGTAGCCAAGAAGGCCAATGGCATCCTGGCCTGTATCAGGAACAGCGTCACCAGCAGGTCCAAGGAAGTGATTCTGCCCCTGTACTCAGCGCTGGTGAGGCCACACCTCAAGTACTGTGTCCAGTTCTGGGCCCCTCAGTTTAGGAAGGAGATTGAGGTCCTGGAGTGGGTCCAAAGGAGGGCAATGAGGCTGGTGAAGGGACTCGAGCACAGACTCTATGAGGATGGGCTGAGGGAGCTGGGGCTGTTCAGCCTGGAGAAGAGGAGGCTCAGAGGACCTCATCACTCTCTACAACTACCTGAAAGGAGGTTGTAGCCAAGTGGGGGTTGGTCTTTTTTCACAGGCAACTCTCAGCAAGACAAGAGGGCATGGTCTTAAGTTGTGCCAGGGGAGGTTTAGGTTGGACATTAGAAAGAATTTCTTTACCGAGAAGGTGATCAAGCATTAGAATGGGCTGCCCAGGGAAGTAGTGAATTCTCCATCCCTGGAGATATTTAAAAAGAGACTGGATGTGGCACTCAGTGTCGTAGTCTAGTAACTGCAGTGGTAGTGGATCAAGGGTTGGACTTGATGATCTCTGAGGTCCCTTCCAACCCAGCCAATTCTATGATTCTATGATTCTATGATTCTATGATTCTATGTACAGTTTGATCAGTACCTGTGTTGGTATGTCCAGAGAAAAACTGTGGCTGAAGATCTCCATCATGGAATATAACCTGACCTCATTGTAACAGCTTTACAAACCTATATCAAAGGAAACCACTAAGTTCTTACCAAGTCTGATCTGCATGTAATGTATTCGTTTTTCTCTCTCTGCATAAACTTTTTAGATCCATAAAGGGTGAAAATGTGCATATAAAATGCCTGTTCTGTGTTCTGTAAAAGCACCCTTTAAAGGCTACTGTGCTCCACAAGTTTCCCCAAAGTTCTGAATACTGATGTTCAGTTCAGACTAGGACTTATTATGCTGAGCATAAACTTGCTAAATCCTATTATAGCGGAAACATCAAGATAATATTTAATGGCATGAAGTGAGACTGCTGTAGTGAGGTTAAATATTATGTGCCTGAAGAAAATATGTGATTCAGAAAGAATCTTGAAATCTCTAATCTTATACACCATTGCTTAAAAGTGTGTTTAGAGAAAAAAATAGGTTTTTTTCATCTCCAAGAGAAAAAAAGCAAACAAAAGCAATACACATATGAAACATCTATTTTAGCTTGAGACACTTATTTTCTCTGAAAGGGAAAGTCTGCAATGAATCATTCCAATAGCCACTGCTAAAGCTGTGATCCTCTTAACATGCTTATGATCCTCTTAACATTGGTCTGAACTCCAAAAAGTTCCTGAAGGAACTAAAGCCAGAAGTCCATAAATATATGAAGGTCCATAGCAGTAGATATTATCTTTTCAACTCATCTCCATCTCATACATGTGCCTGAGCTTTTAACCAGTGCTTCTTGCATCTGTATTTTGGTAAGGTATTGCATCAAACTGAATTAAAGTTAACTTACAAAGAACAGCACTAACTAGGACTTTCATCTAGCTATGTGTATAATGCTATAAACTTTATGTCCTACAAGGTGCTCTCAGCAAGTATGGCAGCATCCATCTTTTCTACACATCTGCAATGCACATCGATTCTCTTCGGTATTATATTGCAAAATCATTTTTCGTTACCAAAATTCAGTTGTTCTTTTAATGAGCTCAGGAAACTGAATATATTATGGATTGCTTCTTAGAAGTGCTTCCAGAGTACTCACAGAAGCTAAGAGAAGAAGGCTAATTGCAAAGTGTAAGTATTTGCTTACTGTGCATGAGTGGCTGAGAAGTCAAATCTTTGCCCATGAGTCAGATTTTGACCCTCTATCCAAATGAGGGTAATGCTAAGTGAGGTTTTTACCCCTTTTCAGTAGCTTTGCCAGTACTTTTGCATTTAATCTATGCCCAGTGCCTGGCCAGGAATGATCAGGCCTGTCACGATTTTTATAACATTGCTCCAGGTCAAAAGATGTGGGGCAGCCTGGTCCACAGCAGAGAACCCCAAGTACGCTCTTGTACGTCATATGCTCTGCTGAGCTGGCAAGGCTGGCATATAAATACACCAACAGCCAGGGATTAGTTACATATAATTGCTAACTCAAGAAACTGAACAGTTGGTAATGTTTATTTAAAATGTTGAAATCATTGCAAATGATGATAGATCGCAGCCAGACAATGATGTCTGATGTCTCAGTGACCTTGCTCCACAGGAAAAACATGAAATCATTGGGGAAATATTTTTAATTATAGCAACAAGAGGAGCAGCTATTTACAGGACTGCAGTTGGTCAGCCAGACTATCCATTAGGCAGTTCTAAAAGGAAAAAAAAATAGCCAAGCATTCATTATTTGCAATTGTTTCATCTCTTCAGTTCACCACATTCTGTTATTTTTACTAGGATGTGCTTGTTAGAACATGTCCAAAAGAATCTAGTTCATTACAGCTGTGGAGGGGAGTGTAACAATAGAAAAAATCCACTCAAATGTCAAAATGGAATACAATTTTATTAGATTTTTTTCCACCAGTACATGCACTGTCAATATATTATCTTATGCATGTAAAAGGTTTTTTTAAATTTGAAAAGTGTGATTATTTTTTCTGGTAACAGAGCTAGAGAAACTTACATGCACACATTTTTATTATGAATGTAATCTATTTGAATTCTAGTTATTGCCATCAATTCCTCTGAATGTACACAAGTTTCAGCTGACTCAACTTTGGTTGTTCTGGGATTATTTTTTTTTCAGAAAGCTCACTTACAAGTATCCAGATGCAGAAGAGCTAGTAAGATGATTAAATTCTGATATTAAGTAAGAATCACTAAATAATTTTTTCATAAATTTCAGACACCATTCTTATACCCTCTTTAATATAGAAATTAAGAATGTGCATCCTACCTTGTTGCTGGGACAGTGCAGATGTTCAGTTGCAGAAACTCACTTGACAAGGTGGTAACCTGTTAAGACTTTTAACAGACACTTGTGAGTGATGTGTCAGAGTTCAAAACCTCTGACTGGTTCTCAGATTTGGCTGTGACAAAGAAAATGGTTCTGAGTTGGCCAGAAACCTGTCAGGCTTAGCCAAGTAGTTTTTCTGCACTGTTTCTAAACAGTTTTCTTTCTCCCATCAGATTTTCCCATTCCCTGTCCAAACACCACTCCAGCAAGGACACTTTGTTTTATATGTTATAATGATATATTTCTACATCAATGAAGCCTTCATTATCTTCACTAACACCTTCCAGGTTTATCTTACCCTAACTGAGTACTGAGAAGAAGGCATTAGGAATTTTCATTGTTGTCACTGGTCTTAGTTTAACTGGGTGATACACTAAGATCTCTTATGGCATTGACAAAAAGTGTACTTCCTTTTCATATACATGGTTTGGAAATGCAATTCACCTTTGTTTTGGGGTACAGGTCACCTGTAGAGGTAAAGTGTAGATTTGCTATATAACCACCTAAAAATAATCTTATTAACCTTATACGTGCAATCCTAGTGGTTTTTCACCATCTTAACACTGTCTAATACTATTCAGCTAAGAGAAAACCAGGCTCTAGAATGTGTATGAAAACAAGGAGAGTATAACATCGTAGTCCAATATCTCCAACAACTGTTAATAATTTTCATACTGGATTCATCTTTTGTCTGCTCTTGACATGTGCTAATATATGTTAAAGCAGAATGGGTCTGATACAGTCTTTCAAATAAGCCACAGACAGATGAATGACACCATACAGTGAAATCTGTAGTCATCAGTGATCAGCTATAGCTCTAGAGCAGGTCAGCTCAGAACCAGTGTTACTGGCATGCAGAATACAGCAGTGTGGTGGGCTGATCCTGGCCAGCAGCTACACACCTGTACAGCTGCTTGCTGACTGCTCATCTGTGGGATGGGGGAGAGAACAGGAAGAACAGGAGTAAGGAAACTTGTAGACCAAGGCAAGCACAGTTTAAATGTGAAGAAAAGAGAAAAACAAACCAACAACTTATGCAAAGGCAATTACCACTTCCCTCAGGAAGTCTCTGAGCAATACCTACGGTGGAAGACAACCCCCAGACATCTTTTTTTAATTGTTGCTGACCATGACATCACATGGTATGTAATATCCCTGTGGATGATTTGGGCCAGCTGTGTCACCTCCCAAATTCTTGCTCACCCTCAACCTTCTTGCCCATGGGGTCAAAACAGCGAGCAAAATCCTTAGTGCTATGTAAGCACAGCTCAGCGACTGCCACGACACTGGTGTGCTGCCAGCACTGGCTTAGTTACATATCCAAAACATAGGAGCATATGGGCTGCTATAAAAAAATATTAACTCTGTCCCAGACATAACCAGTACAAGTTAACAGAGTGCTTAGTGCCTCAGCTATTGGAAATAGACATAAACTCAGTTAGTGAAAGGACTGCAGAACTTAATCTTACAAAAAGAAGTGCAGTTCATTTATTGGAGACCATGAGTATAGTTTGCTGTTTTTCTGCTAACTATGTAGACAACAGCTGCTCAGAGTGCCCAGTGCCTCCTGGCAAACTCCTTGCTTGTGGGGAGTAGCATGCGTGTCCTGGGGAATAGAAGAGAAGCAGCAGGAGCTGGTTTATGCTCAAGTCTCCACACATGGTAAGATTAGGAGACAGCTGTGTTGTGATCTTCGTTTCAGGAACTAAAAAATATTTCTGGGTTTCATGGCACAGATGTAGTAAAAAACCCCCTATATTTCCCTTAAAACTTGCAGTGAACCAATATCCAATAGTGGACTCAGAGTTGGAGGACAATCTCATTCACAGCTGAATTTGAATGGAATACCTTCATCTTCAAAGCATTTAACTACCCAAATATTTCCAGTGATGTAAACTCAGGTATTAACACCAGCCTCTGCAATTGCAATTCTAAATTTGTAAAAATGGGAAAGGAAAATGAAATTCACAGACCTTAAGAGTCAATGTACTGTGCCTAGATCTTGTTCAGTACTTCGTCTGTAACTTGACACAGCTCTACCTTTCATTATCAGCTCTGCAGATCTGTATTCACTTCCATCGACTTCCACTTCAAGAAGGATGAGCTGCTCCTGCAGCAGCTGTGACATAACTGTTATAAATATGAGGGTGAACAATGCATTCCATTAATACAGAGAGGAATTATGTTTTACTGAAAGTAATGGAAGAACTCTCCCTCACATCTTTATGCAATTTTTACAAAGCAGTCGTCAGAGAACCGTGCTTTGTGCTCATGAAATCACTGCATGGCTTCCTGAATTGCTTCTTATGTGCATAATCTGAATGCAAATTGCAGCTCTCTGTTCATTATAGGTACTATAAAATAGCAGTAAGTGTTGAAATTTATAACTGACTGAATTTGCTATAAATGATGTGTGCTTTATTGCTTGTTAATGCACAGTTGCTGCAGTAAACTTTGCAGTCTTGTTATTTTATAACATTTTACCATGCATATTAGAGCAGCATGCTCACACTGGCGTACTTAAGAATGAGTTGCAGTTTCCATTACAAACATCTATTTTCAGTTGTAAAGACTCACACACTACTCTAACATACTGCAGGAATTTTAAATCTGCACTTCTTCCTTAGAAGCAGCCAGATTGGCTAATTCCAAATAATTTATGTATGAATACAAAAAAATGGGGCATTTGCTAGAATTTGGATTAATTTTAAATCTGTTATTTAAAAATGCAAGTAGCTTTAATTCAAACAGGGAAAACAGTTGTTTACAGGAGCTGTTCTGGTTTAGTTAAGTGGACTCTTTTTGACTCTGTTCTCCAAGAGAGTAACAGAGGGTCTGCACAATGTGAAGCCATAATGACCTGCTGTAAACCTGTACTTTAAATAAATCAGTCTAGCTGGTCAGTGGGACTTCTACCTTAATTAGGAATACAGGACCAGTTTTACTGTGTGTTTAAGTCCATAAATAGAGGTTTCTCAGAAGTTAGGTTTTAATGAATGCTTAATAAGTAATAAACCCACATAATTATCACGTTGCCTTCATGTTACATCTTGCCTCTGGACATGTCATTGCACTGTACAAAAAAGGGTACCAGTGGTACTGCTTCCTTCATTTACTCTTTAGAATGGAGGACATAGCTACTAAGCAGACAAAATACATGGCAGGAGCTAGTGACTCAATATCAGAGAAAGAATTAATTTAGTTACTGGGCAACACTGTATTTAGACTAGTCTTTCTGTTTTGGTTGTTTGAGTTTTTAAATTTCTTACCTAAAAGAATCAGTAAAAGTCAGAATTTCTTAATCAGTAAATCTAAACGTGGTTGGACAACTGAAAGACTACAGACCTGTGCATCTGTGTCCCACTCAGTAAAAACTCAAGGAAAGTATATTGGAAAAAGAAGAAGATGGGGCAAGAGCAGAGGCCCACACTCCAAGACAAGTTCTAAATAAAAGATTTTTGGGAGGATTTAGGCTTAAGCAAATCTCTCTTTGAAAGTCAGTGAGAAACCCTCACACTCAGAGGTATGGATTTTATTTTTGGCAAACTGGAAAAACTCAGTGAGGTTCCTTGGCAACCCTTTGAAGCTATAGGTTCATCATGGGCACCACCAGGGTGAAAGAGAGCATAATAATGTCCCACTGAGAGAGGAACTGAGAGGGAAAATGGAAAATAATTAACTTAATGTACTTGCCCATGAGGTCATGCAGTAATTGACTGGGTGGAAGTTCATGTGGTCATCTGCAGCATCTTCCCAAAAATGTTAGCAGCTCTCAGGGAAGACAAATCAGGGGCAAGTGCCTATGTCAATACATTCTTCTAGGCAGCCCTGTTCACATATATTAAGAAACTGTGGAAATGATTAACCTATAAAAATATTTGCTATCTGAGAACTTTTCAAACAGATGTGAAGCACAAACCACATTCCCTTGCTCAATGCTGAGTCCCAATGGGGACTTCCAATTCCTCTGCAAAAAACCCTGCAAAACAGCACAGGGGCAACATCCTTTGATTGCTCCAAAGCTAGTGGCACATATGGATGCACAAGAATTACAAAAGCCCCACATCAAAGTCATAGTTTCAAGGGAAAAATGTTTTCTGAGCTGAGAGAGACATGGCTGGCACAGCCCTTGCATATCTTCTCCACTCTTGCCCAAAGCCTGCATGCCAAACCATGAGCTGGCCCTTCATCTCTGTCCTCACCCTGCACCCGTAAATGCTCATTAAAAAGGACCTGTTTTGTTTAACACGAAAATCCCCTGCATCATCTTCTCTGTCAGTCAGCTTCTCTTGGATTTCCCCTGCGTTGCAGCATTGTGTTTCTGGGAGCTGCTGACATCCTCTGAGGCAGAGTTAAGCTGAGCTGAGGACAGCTGAAAATGGAGTCACTTTCCATCTGCACAGGCTTCTTGTTGCATTTCAACTTTGCTCTAAATACTTTTCTCTTTCAAAAGGATGAATTAGGCAATGCTTTCAACTGACAAGGACATCTTCAAAATAAGCATCTGCTGACAAAGACAAGTCTTTCAGCATCCACATTACAGGATGACCCGCAGAAGGAGGTGCGGGTAGCATCAAAAGAGCTAAAACTCATGTCCTGACTTTACCCCTTCACCCAACATTTAATAGCCACCACAGGATGGGGTAGATGACTCAAGACCATAGGAAACTCTGTGGTGCTTTTAGCTGGGTAATGGCAGAGTAGCCAGTGCTAGGGGAATGGAGCTGAGCAACTGCCACAGCCCTGTGCTACCATCCCTGCTCCCCCAGCTCCTCAGAAACCACACATGTAGGACTATAGCAGGAGGAGCCTTTCTTACTCCTGAGGCTTGACAAGCTGCTGACTTCTCCATTGCCTCGCACAAGAGTGAGCTGAGCTCTGTGGGTGTGTGTCCCACCTTTATTGGCCCCCTGGTCTTGCTCATGCCCAATAGGGGCCTGTCCTAACCAGGCACAGGTGGACTCACACCCACTCATTGGCAACTCGAGGCACCTGGTTTATCTTGTTTCTCTACATAGGACCACTGAGTGATGTGGGCATTTTCCATTAGTCAACTCCCTCTGTCAGGAGAGGCAAAAAAAACCCAATCTAATCATCACTGTGAATTTATTTTTTCATCTACCTACACAGCTGATTTGCTTTTAATGACATCTTCAGTAATTGAAGGTGTCACCTGAGCCATGAGTTCAGTGCAATTTCTTGCCTTTTCCAGTTGTTTCATATGTAACATGATTAGCAGCAGTGATATCTTGATGGCACTTGTGAAATACATATGAAACTTATTTTCCAGCTACCTCGACTATGATCTGCCAACGACAACAATAATGTTTGATGTAATGGCAGTGCTATGGCTGTGAAGATCTAAGGATGTAAACACCACAAGGTCTGGGAAGAGTAGTTGAAGCTTTTCTCAGACCCACTACATGCAGCTAAAACTTCCAAGTAAGCTTCCAGTCATGCATTTGTTTTCTCCATCTTTGAGTAACAATAATAAAAATAAAAGATGGGCCCAGGAAAAGCTTCCTTTCTGTCAGAGGTTAATGATTCTTAAGGACAGTGTAGCTTGGCTTGGATAGACAGCAAGCTTGAGAAAAAAAATTCTACAGTATTAATGCGTTTTCCATTGTACTCTGTGGGGCAAACCCTTGGTGACTGCTGCTGCCTCAATGCACAGAAGTCCTCTGCACAGCAGATGCAGCTCTTACCACCAGCATGGCTCAGGTGAAAAGCTGTATCTGTTGATGGAGCCTAGAAATAGTGGCACTGTCTTTTACACTGATGCTTTGGGATCAGCTTCAGGAGATGTTAGCATACAAATTCATGGCTGTGGCTCTCCCCAGGCTGCAATGGGGACAAGTGCAGCTCAGCACAAGGTTCTGTATTGTGCAGCCCAACAGATTCCAGTTTCAACATCATTCCACAGCTGTGATTTCTGCAGCACATATTTAACCTCATTCAGTTTCCATACGTTCTTCTATGGCTCTTCCACAAGACTCAAGTGTGGTCCTGTGTGGAAATCACATGCTTAAGTCCTATTTCTACTGAAAGAATAATAAATCAAAATCAAAGAGAGATGAGCACCAGCATGAATACAAAGTCTTGTGAGTACTTATTGCACCAGAGAATTAAGATTTCATTTTATGCCTCATGATATCTTTTTGCAAAGAAATAATGCAAAAATTATGCTGTTGTAGAAAACCACCGCTTGGAAGTGCCGTACAAATCCTTTAGGTGCAAACAATCTCTTCCTAAAAGCAGAAATAAGTTAAATTTACTGTAAGTTCTCTATCCAGATAAATCACTGCAATCATTAAACTCAGCTCAGGAGCCGGTTTCTACGTGGTGCTACAAAACTATAAATTACAGAAAAGTCAGCATGAACTGAAGGGAAAGTAAGATCCACAGTAGGAAAAAGGATAAAAAAATACCAAGGGAGTATTATCACAGTGACACAGAGAGAAAAGTGAATAAATTAAAGGAAGCAAGTGATGTAGCAGTTGCAAAGAGGAATTGCTGCATGGCTGCCTTTTTAAAGCATCTGAATTTTAGCTCTAGCTGAATGTAATCTTGCAGTTCTAACCTGACAGGACATAGCATTCCAAGAACATTTGGAAAGTAAAACCTTGAGGAATAATGAGCTGCTTGGTCTGGGACTAAGCAAAACCTTTCATCAGAGTAGGCAGCACCTGTTTGATTTAATGTTTTTTTTTTTTCACTTTCTAGGGCATCATTATTTTTGCTTCTTTTGGCTTTTCACATGTATTTATAAAAATATATATTTACATATATAAGAAGAAAGGGACCTCTTAAAGATGATCTAGTTCCAACCCCCCTGCCTGGTCACAGACGCTTCTCTCCAGACCACATTGCTCAATATGCACTATACATGAATTCATATATATATATATATATATATTTAGTTTCACTGTCAGCTGAAAACATATACTCTGCTGGATAGTATCACACAATGAATTTTTTTCAAAATGAAAGGTATTGTTTTACTCACTCCTGCCCTGATCTACCAATTTTAGCTTGCTGGGTCTCAGGTGACTCAGCAAAGGTTAATGAGAGTTTAAAAAAGTCTCTGCAGGCTTTCTTACTGAAAACATAGACAAAATATAAGATTTTCTCTAGCTTTACAGACAAATATGGAACAAAATCCTATATTCAAAAACTCTTCAATTTTGACAAAATTCAGATCTCAAATTAAATTTACAGATCTACTTTAAGATTTTCTCAGGCAGGAATATACATTTTAGGCTAGAAGAGATATTGCTGTAAAGATTGGGGCTTCAAATTTACACAGCAGCTGAGCCAAAAGCTTTCAGGTTTTCCATTTAGGACTTTCCTGAGTGCATTCTCCCTAAATGAAACTTTAGGTGCCTGAGGTTTTTTTGTGGTTTCTGGGCATATCTGAAAAACTTGTATATCTGAAAAACTTATTCACCCTTCTTTCAGCCAACAGAATTGCTAAAAAATTGCTAGTCATGGTAGATTCTTATCTTTTTATAGTCCAGTCACTGAAAAGGCAAATGTAATTTTTGGCAAGTTTGCAACAGGAAGCAACACGCTGCTTATCCAGTTTGGAATGTTTTTCACATTTACCAAGAGTACAGTTTAGCTAAGTATTTCAATTAGTTTTGGGAGGTATGTGATAAACAGACATGATTTAAAAAAAAAAAAAAAGGATACTGACAAGAATGCATGTCTGGAAAAATACTTCCTAAATGTGAAGTTCATTAAGCTGCGTTAAAATGTCCCAAGAGTAGCAGTGGTCAGCTGCTCAGCTCTTTGGTCAAAGAAAAGTAATCTGGACAAAGTATTGCAAAATACACTTAAGGGAACAATTTTGAAGTGGCCAGGAAAATAGAGTAGTGAACTAATAGGTCTTCTTCATCTCCATGTTCTATTACAGTTATGGTTGGTTGAAGCAAATTTGAGTATTTAACCTCTGGCTCATGAGTCTGAGGAATCTGTTACAAACTCTATGTAGCCATTAAAATGTATACAAAGATATAATGGAATCTAAATGCAAAGGAAACCCCAAAATACTTAGGTACAAAATATATCTTTAGTGTTAGAGTCCTGGTCATCTATGACTTATATGGAAATTTCAAGATGCTTCTGGCATTTTGTTACATTTCCAGCAGCCATTTGGAAAGCTTTAATAACTAATAGCAAATTCTCACTGTAGCTAGACTAAAACAATGACTTTTTCATGCCCTGCTGTCTTTTTAATTGGCACCTTTAGAGCTGAAAAGGGAATAGGAGCAAATTGTTTAAATGTCACTCAAGTTTACATCTTTTTTTGGGCATCAAGGGTAATGAATTGACTAGTGCCTGCAAATGAGGTGATTTGTTAGTGTGGGCATAACTGCCTTGATTGCAGTAAGGGTGAGAATGTCCTCAAATTGCCCATGTAAGGAGGGTTTCGAGTTGGCTGCCTATCTGGCAGACAGGTTATCTGTTCCTTTTGCAGCCATCCTATTTCATCAAAGCTCCTTCAGTAGGCTCTTTTTGTAACTGATGCCTAAGTTGTCTGTGATGGCCTCCCTGTCTTTAAACAGCATGCCAGTTGCTGAGGTACAGAGGGTATCACCAGATTATACCAGCAGAGCTCCCACAAACATGATGTACTTGGTTATATTTGATAGGTTTACTTCAAAGAAATCTGGAAATTATATGCTGAAGTGCTTTGAGCCCCCCCTGGAGCGTACTGATTGCTTCTCCACTTCCCTCAATGGAGTGGTGACTCTGATGGGCAAACATCTGAAGACACCAAGCCCTGGTGTCTATATTTTGCATCCAGTCTCAATGTTGTAATGTGTCAGTTTCATACTGATTGTGTTCAGGTTAAGGGGAAAAAAAATGCCTTCCTGCCTGCAAACCACACAGGAAAACCTGAGCTAAGCTGTCCTCTTATAGTGGTGCCTCTATGATGACCAAAACTCAGCAGCTCAGGCATGTGTTTCTGCAATACCTCCTGCTGTCAGTAACTGTTCTAGGTGTGAGTTTATTACCTTCCAGTTACAAAGTCCTGTAGGGCTTCTCTCAGTGCAGCATAAGAAGGAGCAGGAACCACAATATAGTGCTTCATAGTGGTTCAAACTCTGCAGGGGTCTTGAGAGTAAGAATAACCAAACACACCTTTTTGTGATGGTGTCAGCAACAGCTATCCAGGAAGTCAGTCATTTTTTATAATAATGACACCAAGGAAGAGCTGAGTTACCTGACAGCTCAGTCAGAGATGTCATGTAGTGAATTAAAACAAAGGTCCTCTTATTTTTCCTACACACTAAATGAGGTGAAAACAACTGAACTTGCACCTGCTACAACCTTGCTCTGACATGCTGAAATGACACATATGTCTTGCTTAAGAGAGAAACTCATTACAGTCCTTCTTACAGGAAATTTTTATCCCATATAATTTGGTCCATGAGGAAGTTATAAAGCTTATTCTCTTTCAAGTTCATCTTTAGACAGAATTCCATTTCTGTTTCATTTAAGTGCATTTAATTCTGAATCTCTTGCTGCCTCTGAGCAGCTGCCATGGAAGTGCCAACTGTGGCTCCTGCATTCTGTCTTTCTCCCGCATTCAGTCTTCTGATGCAGCTCAAAATTCAGCTCTTTCAGTCTTTTCATCAAATGCTGTATTTGCTTCTTGCTTTCTGGTCCTCTGGTGACTCTGGGAAGTAGTATAATTCTAACACCAATAGTTGTTGTAAATAATCACAATTCTGAGGAATGAATACTTGATGAAGGAGGCACTGTGCATTGAAAATAGCAGGGAAGCAGAAGATCCTCATGCAAGACCAGAAGCTCTAGATGAGCTACAGGGAAAATTCACTCAACTTCCCTTTGCCTTTGGCTTCAGTGCTTAAGCTGGAAAAAGATAACAGATTTTAGATTATTCTTCAGACTTAAGGACATATCAGACTCAACCCTTGGACAACACTTAGGTCTCTTTTTGTTTTATAAAATGTTTAAGTACACACAAAGGGATACATTCCTTAAAATCTGAACTTCAAGTCTGGCTTCTTAATTTTTAAGTTTAATTCTCGGTGTCAGGGCTCATTTTGTGCTTTCCATCTTTAATTCCTCAGTGAGGAAAACTCATTTGTCCTTTGTTATGATACCTGAACCGGAAGTCTGGTAACATTTCAGTTTCCACTTTACTCTGAAGAATAGTCTTTATTTTTCAGTTTCTTGTATTTGCACACTTGACCTCTGATTTGAGAAGTGTATAGTAGGACACATGTCCTTTTATGCTGTAGTTCATTACATTAACCATTTTGCATATTCATTTTACATGCCTGTTCCCATAGGGATTGTGTTGAGAGTATCTATTATTAGAAATAAACAGTGACAAATATTTCCATCCAGAGAGTAATAAAAAAATTGTTTCAGTTGAATCTATAGTTTGACTCACAAGGAAACAAATTTTTGCCATACTTTGAATTTCTAAAGTGGAAAATTAGACGATAATTTAAGATAGGACTGAAGAGCATTTTCTTTGGCTGATGTGTCTGTCAGAAATCTGATAGTGACTTTTCTCTGGGAAAGTTTTGGGCCCCTGGTTGGTCTTTAGTGCCTTTGAAAATCTCTTCTCCGTGACTCCTGTGCTGTACATGTGGTGTGGAATCAATTCTGATTATCCCAGATATACTTCTCTTAGGATGTCATAAATGCAGATGTTTTACAAGAGACCCCATTTCAATGAGCACCTCGTGGTAGCACATTTCTGTAAAACCTTAAAATCAGGGATGCATCCCACATAAAAAGACATATACAGCAGAGCATTGCTGTTTGAATAGCAAACCAATCAAGGTTACTACTTTGAGGAAGTAATGGATGCTGGCACTACAGTGTGTCAGAGTAAGATTAAGGGAGCTAAAGACTGCATGTCTATTAAGTAAACAGGCTATCAATCACAAAGAATAACAATCCTAAATAATAGGTTTATAAACCCTGCAATCTTGTCCCATGGATTTCACTGTTATCCTATTTTCATTATGCAGAACTGGAGATTTTCACTGAGGAATCAATCCTTGGCAGGGCAGTGTTACAAAGTTCTGACAATTTAGGGGAATAAAATGGCCAGATGCTCAGAACAGGTTTTACACTTAAGATGAAGAGTATCAGCTGTCCCAAGTGTGCCAAGCTCATGGGTGACTTCAGAATTTTAAGTTTTCATAATGTAATAAATATCAGGATTTTCTTTTTTTTTTCTTTTTTTTTTTTTTTCCCCTAAATTCCGTAACTTCTTCCTTTGCATTTTCAGGCATGAAGGATGAAGCTTGCTTTATATTATTTTTAACCAAAAATGGGACTTCTGCTATGCATGTGTAGCTATTGTAGTTGGGTTCAAATGAAAAACAAAACAAGCAGACAAACCACAGAATCTCTGATGAGGAAAGTTAGCCAAAGAATAAGTTGCTTAACCTTAACAAATTCCAGATGGAAGACATGACAATAAATTCAAGCTGTTGGGAGCCAATTTTTATGGACATGTTATAGATGTGATGTTATATTCTGAAGTATTAGAAAAGATTTTTTATAACATGTAAAATTCACATATGCTCTTCCTCTGCATCCTATAATGATGCCACACCTCTGTGGACAAGGAACCCATCTAGGGTGATGGGTGTCCAGTGGTCTGAGGAAGTGACTCAGGCTCCCTCACTTGGCAATGTGCCTCTGTTCCTTCATGTGTTGGGATGAATATGAAATCACCCAACCTGACAGAAATGACCATGTAAAAAGATCAGACTGCAGATACACATCTTATGATCATAGGATGGGAAAAGAGTTTCTGTAGAACTTTTGTCTGCAGTAAAGAATTATAAATATGTATAGACAGACATATTTGTTGTTCTTGTTGTTTTCCCCAGAACAGAGGAATTTTCCATCATTCTTGGTTAGTCTGCTCTCCTGTTTATGCACACTTAGCTTGGTAATAAGGAAATTTTCTAACTCTAAACTACCTTGTTAAAGGTTAATCTTGCTGATCCTACTCTGAGAAGCCCTGAGAAGGCTTGTTCTTCCAGCAGACAAGCTAACCAAACTGTAATGCTGATGGCTTAGTTAAAGTTGATTTTAAACTTTCCATAGCCTCTTCTTTTTGTCTTCCTCTTCAGGAGAAATTTGTGCTTCGTCTATACGGTCCTTAAATTGTCATGTGGGAAATGGGATGTAAACCTCTTTCCTAATGTAAAGTGAGCAGGAAAGTTTTCTCTCTTAGGGTTGATTTGTCAGTCTTATTATTGAATTTATGGGTGAAATTTCAAAATGCACAGCACTCTGGATAATTCATGACTTGGCAATTTGCATGAATGTGCTCTGCCTAACTTAAAGAATACAAAATTGGGTCTTTCTGTTTTCTGGAATTCACTTAGAAAGCCTGATAAAAGTGCAGACAAGTCTCAGCTCAAAGACAGTAAAAGGCTGCAGCTGTTTCACAAATTTACAGTTATTGTAAGTAAAGGTTTTTTTTCAAAACACAAAGCTGCTCAAAATGCTAACCTACAAGACACGGTCTCACCTAAATATTTTACTGTAACCTATTCAAACTGACTGTCTTACAAGCTAGGCAATCCTCTATGGCATGGCTTACTTGCAAGCTGCATGGAGTAAGTAGCCTCTCCAATAATATTCTTGGACAGATTTTCCATTTTTTTTCTCCTAGGTCATAGTTTGTTGGAGAAAAATAATACAGTTTTGTAGAGATACTATAAGGCACTAAGGGAAATTTCTGTTTTAGCTAAACTGACTTTCCCCTTTCTGTCATAGATGACCCCTGATTGTGAAAAAAGATCACCTTTCATCCCCTGTTGCTCCTGGCAAAATGAGTGGAAGTTATCTTCTTGTATAATGCATGGTTGTAAGCTTCAACAGTATTGTTCCAAATCAACCTAACTGGCACTGAAGACACTTTTGATCCCTGGCAGACCAGAGGAGTTACACTGCTGTGTCCTGTTTATCTGCTTTGTATATTGAACTATGCCTTCTGTTTCCACTGACAGTAAATATCTAAAACCCCATCTGCTGTGAAATGCATTAAAATAAAGTTTGACATCTTGTAAAGTATGTAAAGTATGTAAAGTATGACAGTATGTAAAGTATGTGTAAAGTATGACATCTTTTTAAAGAATGACTTTTCTGAAATATAAGAAAAGACACTTTACTCTTACCCTGAAGTTACAGATGCCTGATGCTGGAATGTTTTATGGCTTAGATAAGCAGTCAAGCCTGAGTATCTCCTGGAACAGGACACTAGTAGGTGATCAAGACATTTATTAGAATGATGTTAAGGAAACATTTTAACTCTAACTTATAAATAGAAGATGGAGTTTTATAGTCCTTTACTAGAATGAAATTGGGAGAAAACATAATGGAGAGGTAGGTAGAAACATGAATAAAAACCTTTATAGATATTTTATCAGTTCTTCCTCTGTCTTTTTAAAGTTCCATTTGTCTTCCTGCATTCTGGGTACCTATTATTCTAGGATGAGCTATTTTGGGACTTGAACCTTGGAGGGGGAAGGTTTAATCAGCATTTTTGTATGCTGACCCAGTCCCATAGGCAGTGCTCTGTTTCTGAGCTGAATCCCAAGCAGGAAGAAGCACCACAACTTGGATGCTGCTACAGCCTTGAGGGAACTCAGTTCTTGTGTAGTTTCAGCACCTGGACAAAGCTATTTTACAAGTTCCATATCTTGAAGGTTCCTGACACTCAAGACAGGTTTATAGGTTTATCTCCATCTATGATAATCCCAGTATTTAGGTTCAAATCTCATAGGATTTAATGAGGGGAATAGGGAAGTGAAAAAAAAAAATCTGATCTGGTTTATACTTGTTCACAGTCCAAATGACAGCTTTTCTACAGGGGTCTCTTAGTGTCTTTCCCAGGACATGGGCTAATCTCAAGTAGACAGGAGCAGAACACAGCATGATTTTAATTCCCAATTTATTCAGCCAGACACTAAGTTTTCCAACCTTTATTTTTAAAACCCTCCAACACTCTCACTAATTAGGACTCCTTTCTTCCTCCAGCTGTTAATGGGCACAAAAATGGCCAGTTTGAATTATGTCGAATCAGATCACAGCACACAGCACAGCAACAGCTATTACCCTAAGGGACAAATTATGTCTTCAATTGCATATACTCATCCTGTTCACCAAAAATTTGACATTCCATCCATCAGAGCGAAAATATATTAGCTGCATAGGCTACATATTTCGTTGGTTTTATTTAACTTCAATTTATTTTTCATTTATGGAGATATGTGTGTAGTTAATTATTTACTGGAGATTTGCTTTATAGTTTACATTTATTCTAGCAGTGCTGTTCTTATTAAGACAATCTCCCTTTTGTCTGTGTACAGGCCTATAATAAACCTTGAAGGAATCCCTTCTCTTCCAGTATGTTTCAGAGACCATGCTCACATGAACCCAAGCTACTCTTTGGCTGCAAATTAATATTAAAGTAACTGTGTTTGTTGAGTGTTAAAGTTTGACTGCCTTTCCAGTATGATCCTGGGCTGCAGGTCTTCTGCCACAGAATTGTGTACCATGTGTTGTGGAAGGGCAGGCTAAACTTCATAGCTCTCTTAGACTATGAGGGTGGTGATAACAGCCAGTGTGGCTTGTGGATTGTTCTCAGCCTATGACTCCTGCATGCATTGTGGTTAAATGGCACCTTGAAGAAGAGGGAGGATGTATTTTGGCAGAAGTGGTAGGGAGGAGAAAGGAATGCACCAGGGCTCAGTTGTGGGTGGATGTAGGGAAGGATGGCCTGGAGCATTTGGGACCTGAGAATAGGTGCACTGGGGGCAGGAGCTGTCACCCCAAAGGTTTGGAGGTGGGGGAGAGAAAGGCAGGGCTAGCTTGAGAGTACTTTTGACCTATACTCCTGCAAGAAACTCCTTTCACCTCTTGTCTCAGTGCCTTCTGCTACTGCTTCACTTTCTACAGACTACTGATTCATAGAAATTCTAATGCATTCTCAGAGAAAATGAGTTTGAAATCTGAATTTCAAGCAAGTCTGAAGCTGATTTCAAATTACCTTGCATTAGGGTTACAGAAGCTGCTGGAATTCAGGGCAAACTGCCTATCTGTCAACTTAAAGCCTATGTCCAGTGAAAGCTAAAAAGCTGAACATTAGCACCTCAGCCTAAAGAAGGTGGAAACTAGCCAACACAATACAAATTTAGTATGTTATAATAATTTTTGTCTATATTTGTCCTAGTATTTTCACAATATTGACCTAGATTTCACATCACCAAATTCATCTTCCCAGAGTTTTATGCTCTCAATTCAGTGCTGGATGCACAGATAATTGAGTGTCCCAGCCCCAGTGGTGCAGTTTAAAGGAAGTCTTATTTCAGGCATCAAGGTATTGGTATATCAGATGAGCTGCTGTTATATAAACAGCTACTTCCAGAGATATCTGCAACTGGGACAATCTCCAAATAACCCCAGGGACAATCTCCACAAGATAATGTGTCTGGAGATACAGTGGTCCAAAGCCTCACTGGATATCAAACTCCCCTGTGCCCCCCACCCCATGACTATTAACTAAGGCTATTTATGTGTGATGCTGAGGAACCAATAGTTTGTGTAAGTATGTGGAAGAAAGGGAGATATGTGTATGGTTACTAGGTAATCCTCTTCCCTCATATAGGAATATTCCTGTATTTATAAACATTCCCTGTCTGTGATGATCATTTTCAAACTAACAAGATTACAGAGAATTTCATTGGCACTGTGAAAACTGTTAAAATAGAAGTGATCTAAATATTAGGCAAAGGGTGTGTATTATCTGACAAACATTTAAAATTGATCTGCACCTTCAGCCAACTGACAAACATTTCAAGATTTTTAAAAATTAAAATGAAGTCCAGCCCTTTCTTCGAAAGATCTGCAAGATGATCTGAGATGTAGGCAGGACTTCTGCTACCGAGATAGAAAGATCTGTGACAAATTAAATACAATCCAGAAAAATCTGTTCATGGTCTCCAGAAGAAAAGGAAGACAGCAGCTGTCCTCTGCTACATACCTGCAGGAAAGAAATGGATTGAAATCTGTAAATAAGGAAAGACTGGTCTGAGCTGGTCTGAGCATCTCAGCTCAATAGTTGGAGGAGATGTATTAAGATGGATCTCTGTGGGCCACAGCCTTTATTATCACTGTTGCTTGCCAGGAAAGCTAACCTGTATCCTGACAGAGAGGGAAGAACAGGCAGAAAAGCAGCAACAGTATTTAAATGCAAAGTATATTTTAGCATAAGCTGTCAGATAGTGAAATATTGCTCTGTTGTTGCTCCTGACTGTAATCGCAGTTGCCATGAATTTGTATTCTAGCTTGTAAGTTAATGTATTAGTTATATATCTTCCAGCACAAGAACACAGGCAATATTCCTTGTAACTAGCTTATACTATAGTTTTGTTTGTTGTTAATGTATTACAAAAGTTTCAGTGATTTCAGCCAATTTATATTTGATCTTTTCCCCTCCATGCATTCAATGTGACCCTAATCCTTCACAAAACAATGTAAAAGCATGTTAAAATTTGCACCTAGAAAAAGCTCTAGATTTTTGGTTAAGAAGATATTTTCTTACTAGGAAATAAGTAATGTAAGTTACTTTTTTTCAAGGAAATTGCCTCTGAACAGGATTTATTTATACAATATCAAGAATAATTTGGCTAGTAATCAATTTTCATTTGCTTGCAGATAAAGCAGCCATGATGAAACTGCCTGAACTGTCCTAAGCCAAAGTTTAAATAAAAATCTGAATAACTTTATTTTGTTTCATGGTTTCTGCTGGTTCCAGATATGCAGTTTGTCTTGCACTTTTTTTGGTTCAGTACTGTTATGGTCTGAGGTAACATTAAAATTTGTTTTGTTTTGGATACACGAAACAAAGTCCAACCGTAGAAGGGTCAGGTGCAAGCAGACTTTTATTTGCAAATTGACATGGGCAAAATTATTGAACCATGAAAAAAAGGGAGAGAGGAAAAGAAGATAGAGAGAGAGAGAAAAGTGGAGAAAAAAAGGGTAAGAAAGTGAGAAGAAAGAATGAGAGAGAGAGAGAGAGAAAGAGAGAGAAAGAAAGAGACTCAGAACCAGGGGTCCAGATGTCCAGTGAGTTTCTTCAAGATGGTGCTGATCCTGGACAGGGTCCAATGCAAAACAGCAGTGGGATAAGACAGGACCGAACAGCCACAGCATGGACAGCCATGTATACCCCTGAGTCCCTTTTGTTCCAAGGGGGCAGCAGTCAGTCAGCTGCCACAGGAGACAGGTTTATTGGCATCAGAGCCATTGCAGACAGGCCGCCTGGAGGGAGGGCTCCTGCAGAAGGGTGCAGTCCTGTTCTGCTTTGGCCCAAGCCAGGTTCATTGGCATCAGAGCCATTGCAAACAGGCTCACCTGGAGGGGGCCTTCCAGCACATGGGTCTTATCAATTTCCAGGTGCCACTCCCCACTCCGTTCTGTCTCCTTCAGCCAGGTACATCAGCATCAGTACAATCAAGGTGGCTTCCTTCACCCTGGCCAGGGTAATCATGCTTGGAGGGACATCTCAGCATTGCAGGCTGGCCCTCAGAAAAGGGCAGTAGTCTCCACCCAGCTGCTAGTTCTTAGTTCTTATCTCTTTCTGGGTGCACCTCCTGCTCAGCTCTGGCCAGGCCAGGTCCTCCTCCCTAGCCAGGGCTATTCACTTTAAAATCATTCTTTTGAAACTATTTCACATCAGTGGGATCAGACTCTCACAATTACACAAACCTGTTAAGTGGAATCCATGAAAATTTTCCAGTTCTGGGCAAGGGAACAGAGTAATCACTGTGGGTTCCTGCTTCCATGAAAGCCCTGGGAGTCCTTACACTTTATTGTGACCTTGCCAGCAGGGTCAGAAGTGCCTTACTCTTTGTTTTTGATGTTTATAGGCTTGCCCGCACTCTGGACAAGTCCAGTGGAAAGTGTTTGCATCATATGCGTGTGACAGTTTTCTTAATCAGGAGTTCATCTCAAAGCTCAGGTTTTCCTAGTTTTAGTCAGATCTTAGTGCCCACTGAACTGGTATCTTAAGATTTTGATGCTCCTTGGTTACTACTCATAAAGTGCCCTGCATTTTTCTTGTCATATATAAGTGAGTAGAAATAAGCATTTAATTTCATAATCTAAAAATATTTTGGTCTGGGGTTGAAACTAGAAATACTGAAAGCGTATGAGAAAGATTGTTTTTCCAAGATTTCAAACCAACTTTCATGCATGTACAAAGCTTAAATATTCTGTATGCAGTATTTTATTTGCATTAAGCATAGACAGCACCTTGCCCAACTTTTGTATGAAAGGCTAAATGCCTGGTCTGAACTCATTATATGGCCTCCACAGACAGCTAAACAAGGCAATGATATCTTCATGTTAGAATAGAGACCTTTGCCTACACAAGAGAGCTTTTGTAGTCCAAGGTAAAATGCTGTATGAAGGTTCTTATTTATGGCTGCTGGTACAGGTCAGACAATAACTCCTATTCAACATTTAACTACTAGCCAAAAGGAATTGTGATGAATAAAATAATGCATATTTCATATTCTAATTTTATTTTTTGTAAATTAGGGTAGTAAACAAGAATATGATATTAATACTTGATTAGTCATTATATGATTTCTTTATCTGAGATAATAGCTTTCAACTTCTGGCATGTGAGTATGGAGGCCCTGAAGCAAAATGAAGGAGAGTGAAAAATCATTGCATAGCTTCATGTTTTGTTTTCTTGTTTTGGTCATCCTTATTACATTCTCAAAGGAAAAATAATCCTATAAAAACTCTTGTCCTTTTTATGGGTTTAATAGTGAAATAATAAAAAATCAAAATCTATAAAAATCAGATTAAAATTATATCACTGTAATGAAATTAACTAGACTTGAATAATATATTCCTCCAGACTAAGATAGCTGATGTCCAATCAATGAACAAATCAAATAACAGTAGTATGAAATTAAACCAACAATTATTCACCAGTATTAGACATTAGTTAAGATTCATTTAATGGAAGCTGCTGCATATTTGTGACTCTTACTAATGATTAATTACAGAGATAAAAGTAGTGTAACCTTCTTCCCTTACTCTCTGCTATGTGGGAAGTAGTAGTTTCAAGGTTCCTGTTCAATAAGGAATTTGCACAATTAGCTCTTGTACCTTCCTTCAATATAAGACTTTATTTTAGAGGTTTCTGGTAGGTTCTTTTTTTAAGTGATTATTAAGTTAGAGTGAAACATGGAGTTGTGAAGAAGCGTTTGCCAAAAATAATCATCTTCTTCATATATTTGTTACTGTACAGTGTATCAGAACTGTATTTGAAGGAAGAGGTAATATTTCCATTAGACAATCTGCATAGCTGTAAGAATGTGACAAGACCCTTTCCAGATGTGTAGTGGAAATAGGGAATTTAAAATCTAATGTTTAGAGTTTACTGAGATATGCATTAGATGAGTAGTATCCCAATGAGAGAGCTGTTGGTACGTGTGGAGTTGAAAGGAGGGGAGAATGAAAAAGATTAGAAAGGGCCTGGGCTACAGATATCCGTAACTCAAGAACCTACACTTCTCTGCATTCTCAAACCATGCCCAGTGTAACCACTAGTGACTTTTCCCCCTAGGCTCATGGTTCTTGTGTATTTTTATTCTCTCAGAATGTCTTCAGATATTCAGTTTAGCAGAAAAAACAAAGATATTCTTGCTTATTCTGATCAGATACAGGATTGGCTTTCATGGTAAACAGATCTTGCAGGAAGAGAATTCAACAAAATTCCAAGTAAAGTGCTAAGTATTTTCAGAAGAAAATCTGAAACTTATATACTAATTCTTACCCAAACAATACCCCTCTCAAATTAAATGAAACATAGGATATACTTAAGATACTAAATTGGTCATTCATAAGAGTAATAAGACAGTAATAGTCTTAAGGCAATAAAAGTTATAAATTATTAAATAAGAACAAGATCAGCCAATGAAATCCAGTGGACTTTACCCATGTGATAAATACCTTTTCTGTTCTTTGAACACTATGGAAAGTATACTACCAAGGGGAGGGAGGGGGGAAGTTCGAAGATAATACCTATCAATTTATTATGTGTTTTAAGACACAAAATTGGTGAATAGTATGTAAAAACTATAGGTGATAATTCTTGCACAGTCTTTTTAAAATGTATTTAGATTATAGCATTGTTTTAAGCTTGCAAGTGCAAGTTTATTTCTCTTCTAAAGCCAATGAAATAATTATTCATGTTTATATTCAGCAGAATGTAAGGAAAGATTTTCACTGATGATATTTTGTAAAGAAATAATTTTAATTTACAGTTACACAGTACGAGCTATCAAAGGATCTCAAAGCATATGACTATTAATTAAATTTCATTACCTGTCCCTGTGGAAAGACATGCCTAGCATTATCATTTAAACCTTTATTACATTCATTAAAATCTTGGCATCCCTTTTCACCATTGCTTTCCCATAGAAATTGCTGAGCTGAATTTGGTATGAAGTTTGCTTTCCTTGGTTGCACCTCAGTGAAGTGGCTACATGACAATCAATAAAGGCTGATAAATGTTTTAATTGTCATGGCTCTTGAAAAAGAATCGCAAATTGTGTTTTAAGACTCAGTAAAGGCATCTTGAATATGCAGTAACTTAAAGTAATTCCAAAAAATACTGAGGCAAAGAATGAGTCTTGAGCTTTTGCTTGTTTAAATATGTGGGACATACACCCTCCATCTGGGTTTCGTGGTTCTAAGTTTGTCTTGTAAAAACAGGCTTGAATCTTTATTTGAAATACACCTCTAAGTGCAGGCACTGTGCCGGGAGATAATGATGCCTTTTATTCACTGTCAGTTTTCCTGCAAAAGTAATTATAATTTTGGACTTAGGAAATAAAAGTTCACCCATATCCTACTTACGCTATTACTACCCTGGCCCGTTAAGACTAAGTAAATGTAATAAATTTTCAGCTCTTAGGAAACCATAGGAAAATATTTTTGTGAAGAAGATAGCACAAAACCTCAAAAAATAACTAAGGAAACTGCATAATTTCTGTTCTTGGAGGTTTTGAGGAGTAGGCTAGACGTAGGCATGATTGACCTGATCTCATCTTAGCAATAGAATCGCTTGTAGTGAGACATCAGACTAGATGTCCTTTTGATGTTCCTTACAACCAAGATGACTATAAATCTGTGAAATCTTCCCAATGCAAATATCTCTTATGAGTAGTCTGGCAGAAACCAACTATGCATTGTCAGTGTTTTAGCTGCCTATGATGGAATTATGTCAGCCCAGAAACCCATCTGTAAACAGCCAGGTTGATTTGGGGGACTATTATAGCTCTGATTCATTTGTGTTTCTCTTGTATTCAGCTTCTCACTAGTTTTTTGTCTGCTACTTCTGGGAGCTACCTTCTTTATCTACAGCTAGAGATGCTAAGTCAGCAAATAGTGATTCACGTGAGGCTCAGTGGTGTGGTCACAAATGCAAACCTCTCAACTCCCAGTCTTTGTGATGCTGTCTGCATTGAACAGTAGCATTCCTCAAAACTCCTGTTCTAGATTGCACAAGCAAAATGGAGCAGAACAGTCATGGAAATTAAAGCTCTGCTTCTTAGCACTGTGTGACACCTCAAGGCTTCTATGCAGTGGTCAACATTCAGTAATCAGTACTAGACACATTCGTCACTCACAAATGACAAGGTAATTTTTTCTTCAAAGCATTTAAGAGAGAGACAAAATATATATAATGCTTCCACTTGACTGCAGCTGAACAGCAAATATCAATATAGGACCCTTTTTGGTTATATTTTTCCAATTCACCACCCATTTAAGGTGAATAATGTGAATAACTTTCCAGTTTCTGATGGTGAGCAGTCATTAGATTGCCATACACAGACTATCATCCCAGCTGAAAATTAGGAGCAGGTGCTTTTGCAGGCATGGTTTCATTTGAGCATGAGGCATCTTGTCAGTCACTAGCAGTTCAAAGTAATATGAAGATAAAGGGCGAGTGTATGTGTGTACATATATGTACACAGATGCATAACACAAGCTTGGTTTTTTATATTGTCAAAAGCACCAGACAGGAAAACTTGGATTCCATTGTCTTCTTACATTGATTTTTAAAGTAAAATTTACTGCTTGGGTGACCACATTCACTAGGATTAATCCCAGCTAGGTACAGACAACTGACTTAAAACTGTTTTCCTGCTATGATTAATGGGGAGAAAGTGGGCACCATAAAACAGTGTTTCATCTCTTAAGTGTCTCAGATGGATGCATGGATTCAGGAGATGAATCCTATCCAGAACTTTCCCACTTCAGCTCAGTTGTAATTGATGTCATAAGCTTAATAGTTCTTCCAGAAAGTGAATGTTACACATTGCAGAAATTTTGAAATTGAAAAACATGTTTTGATGTCTTGTACAGTGCCTTGATGATATCAGTGGGTTCTGTCTCTCTTCATAAGACTTACAGAAGATTCTCTTTCTTCAGGAATTTACTGTGAATATTATTTTTCTGTTTATATCATAATGATTTTGTACCTTTTTTTCTTTTGACTTGCTCTTTTTTTTTTTTTTTTTCCCAACCTCCTTTGAATCCAGATATCAGTTAGGAAGCAGATGTTGATCTCTGCCATCATGAATCAATATATACTAAATGAGAAACTAAATATTGATGAGTTCAAAATCAATGCAACATTAAGGAACACTACATCTTACTGTGCACCAAAGCAGCAAGTGAATGTAGCAGTTTTGTCATGGTATATGTGCAGCTATCATTGAAATTAATTATATTTGTGTGCATTTAAAGGTTAACTCTGATCAGTTATGCCTTGTTACATACATTGATCACCATACTCATATTTCTGTGTTGATGCAGCTAAGTCAGACTTCCTAACTGAATAAATGAATCACTTATTTTTCTGAATGAAAATTCTGTAGAAGAGATGAAATTTAAAACATAGAAAGAGAAAAACAGGCCCTCCTCTCATGTAAAGTCAGCAGTCAATTTGTCAAAGTTAAGTATCGTAAATTAGGAGTGAATGAAGTATTATGACTGAAAAATTCTATTTTCAGGACCTATTATTGACCATTAGTCATGAGCTGGAAGAACAGAGATAGTTTCAGTTAGTCAGGAAATATGCTTCATATTTCATAGTATTTCATATTCAATATTTTCATATTTATTTATATAAGCTTTACTATTAGGCTTTTTTTTTTTTTAATTTCTGTAAATCTTTGCATTCTGGGACTTGTCTAACTGCAAAAGATACAATAATCAGGAATGAAATACAATTGTGGAAATATTTCTCATGGGACAATGTAGTTAGACAGATGAGCATGACCAGAAACATACTATAAGAAAAAATTGGCAAAGCTGAAATAAAATTAGAGGAAAGCTAAATTCTAAGCATTCTATCCAAAATTTCTTGATTCATCCAAGATAAACAGTTGCTATGACTCAGAGGAAAACACATCACTTCTTTTATATTTAGAACTTAATCCTTGGAATTAGCCCCTTGTTTTGGAGACAAAGCTTCACATTTTTCAGGAACACATTTTTTCACATTTTTATGCTGGAGATGAATATTTTACTCCTGTGGAAAGTGCTTTAGCAGTACCAGAAGTACATAGCTTCACAAAGCATTGTTTCCACATGCTCCCCAGTGATTTGATGCCTTTTAGCAGATGTACTCACAGTGCATTCCAGACAGTTTCAAACATCCCTCATCCACCTTGTTTCGCTAGATGATGAAGCTATTAACACCCCTAAATATAATTCAGGAGAAGCGTTTGACCTCATCATTTTTGGTCTTCTCTCCTGCTCTCTGCCAGGATGCTGCTATGCAGCAGAGAAACTGGAGAAACTGTCTCTTCTGCTAAATAAATGTCTCACAGGGTGAATTTGAGCCCTAGAGATTTGATTATCTACATTGCTTTACTGTAGATTCTGCTGCTTCTGTTTCAGTGTGCTCCATTTAGCCTAGTCCAGGTCTGGTATATTCTATAGGCCTTCCACTTCAAGGACTGTGTCTGTAAGGTAGTAGGAATGGGTCTGTATCAGAATTTCCTGTCTACCAAGCATGTCACAAAAGCTTTTGCATTCACAAACAATACAATCATAGATAGATTCACAGAATGCCAGGTTGGAAAAGACCTCAATGATTATCTGATCCAATCTTTCTAATTAAGAACCTGGTTCATATTACGAAGCCCCAGCACCTTGTCAAGTTGAGTCTTAGAAGTGCTCAGTGTTGAGGGATCCACTGCTTCCCTGAGGATATTATTCCAGCATCCAGCTCTTACAGCAAAAAATTTTCTTCTGATGTCCAATTGGGAACTTCCCAGGGAGAAAGAGATAGGAGAGGAAGAGATGGGAAAGGAAAAGAAGAGGAAAAGAAGAGGAAGAGAAGAGGAAGAGAAGAGAAGAGAAGAGAAGAGAAGAGAAGAGAAGAGAAGAGAAGAGAAGAGAAGAGAAGAGAAGAGAAGAGAAGAGAAGAGAAGAGAAGAGAAGAGAAGAGAAGAGAAGAGAAGAGAAGAGAAGAGAAGAGAAGATTAAGGGAGTTGGGCAAAGTCACCACTAGTGTTCCAATGACGTCCAGAGAGTTTCTTGTTCAAGATGGAGTTCTGATCCTGAATGAGGCCTGATGCAGGATGGTGGGTTGGTGCAGGACAACAAGAAAATGAGGACCTCAACCTTGCTAATATGCCTCCAAATTCCTGCCCTACCAGTGCTGCTCCTTCGTTCCCCAAGGAGAGGGGAAACTCCCTCCTGGAGGAGAGCTCATCATTAGCATAAGTCAATCAATTGATAGGCGGGGGAGGTGTCCCATTCAATTCAGACTGGCCCATCCGAGAGAACCTTTTCTCAGTCTGTGTCCTCCAGGTTTGCCAGAAAGGGATCTCCCCCCACCTTACCAGTCAAGGTGTCTCCATGACTGAGAGAGCCATTGAAGACAGCCCTTCAGGAAGGGGGTCTCCACCCAGCTTATCAGTCCTTATCTCCTTCGAGGTGCTAGTTTCTAGGTCTGCTCCTTCCAACCTTATTGTCTTTTGAGGCAAAGAAATTTCCACTGCCTGGAGTCTTACACCCAGTGAAGGGTATATATACTCTATTTCAAGCAAAATTCCTCCATTCTTATGTACAGATCTCACATTATTTCAGATGATTTGAAGTGGGGAAAAAATTATGCTTAAGCACAAAACAATAATCCTGCTGTATAGCTGCAGGAGGTCAAGAACAGACCCCAAATCCCGTACTATGTAGTATGGATGTGACTATGCTCTGCTGCCAGTGGAAGAGTCTGAATATAACATCTCTCCTTAAAGCCTCTTTTTTCTATCCTGATGAGCAGGAAAATAGGTAGGGACTGCAGAAGGACAGCTTGGCTGAAGAGGCACTCCTCATGGAGTTCAAACGTAAAAAGAAGGCTCAGGTGGTAACTTTGCTAACAGGTGGAAATGGGCACAGCTTACCAAGAAAGCAGAGGTTGCAGTGATTCTTGCAGTGATGAATGCCATGCCTACCTATACTGGAATACTCCAGCAATAACAAAGGTGAGAGAAAACCATTATGAGAAATATTACAGCTCTCTTACGTCCAGTTCTGGGTCATTTTCAGGGAACTGGGCCATAATATGTATGAAAGAAAACTGGGTTTGTTCAGCCTTGAGAAAAGAACTGGCAAAGAATCTGATTTTTTTTTTTTCATCTGCCTGGAGAGAATTACCAAAAAAGATAAAGTCAGATTCTTCTCAGTGGTGCACACTGAAAAGAAGCAGCAGCTGCATGTCATAGTAACAGCATGTCTACATTCCCAGTAGACACAACGAAAAAATTGTTCAAACTGAATGTGACAAAGCCCACAGAAGCTGTGAAATCTCTCTCTCTCTCTCTGGAAATTTTCAGAATTGGTCTATAGAAAACCCTTAGCAGCTTAATCTGACTTTGATGTTGGCTCTGCTTTGAGCAGGAGTTTGGACCATGTGGTCTCCAGAGATTCTTCCCAACTTAATCTTTTCTCATTCTGTGCCATCTAGCTCCAGATGAAGATATTACTTCCTACAGGTCTTCCACCTACTCCTATAAATGTACAGTAAGTGACTTCTAACCTGTGTTTGGGTGGTGTGAAAGAAGAATTCATCGGTCTCAAAAGGCACAAGGGCACAATCCAGGCTGGAAGAGAAGAAAAAGAATACTTTATTGCAAGAGAAGAAAAGGAATACTTTATTGAAAGAAACCTCAAACAATGAATGGAAACTTTATGTTGGAAGTTTAAGCTTTGGATCATATAATTGGCATGACTTTCTGTTTACTTGGTGGATGTGAAAATGATGCATCAGCGTGGCTTAGTCCCTCAGGTCTATATATTTTCCTGGAGAAAAACTCATCAGTGGCACAGAGACCTGGTACCCAAGGTCTCTGGTACCATTGTTAGTCTGTAAAAAAATTATACTTTGGTTGGGAGAAAAACAGGCAGAGAAAGCCTGGTGCATATGAAGAGGGTTGAGCATTAGTGGTTTTGAAGAAACTGAAATGAGTTAGCACTAGTTGGAAATGACAGGGCAAAGAGCCAAGCTGAGGATGGGCAGCCTGAGAAGTGAAACCCACTAGAGTTTTGTCAAGGGAGGAGACTGGAATCAGGATGTAGAAGAAATGAAACGAAGTAAAATTTCGTAGAAAAGGCTCCATTTCTCATAGATATGGTGAGTATACCAGTCCTTCATCATCAACAGAAGTATATGGTGTGAAAATTACTGAGAAGCATGTTTCTCATCCTTCTCTTACATTTTTTTGATATCTGATGTGTTTAAATTAATCTAAGCATGTATAATCTGCAACATGCTGAGGACCTGTTTTTCTGTTCTCAGGTTGGTGAGAGAATACTGCATGAGCTGAAATGGTGGGAAATGACTGCACACCTGAGAGATGGCAAATACTTGGAGTAGGGATGGAACCAGAGTGTTCAGCTGGGTGTGGGAGCTGGAAAACAGTGTCAGTTCATACTGTGATGCAGAAACTACACCCCAGAGTGCCACTAGCAGCCACCCCAGTAGTTCAGGCATCTGATGTCTGCAGAAGAAAGTTCTGTGTAATCCTTGCAGTGCCTGAAGGTTTCTGCAATGCAGTGTGATGGAACTGAGGGAAGTAACAGCAAAATAGCTGTTGGAAACAACAGAAGACAGGAAACATGCAGAGGTACTATGGGGTGTGCTACAGGAGGCCAGTGTGCTGCAGGAGCCCATCACAAAGAATAAAAGGATAGTTGTTGCACACTCATGTGTCTTTTCTCATCTAAGGTAATTTGTATTTTATATTTGAAATATGGACGTTTATGTTCCCTCATAAATTTTACATTATCTTAGTGCAACTCAGGGATTTTTTTTTTTAATCATTGTACATGCTATAAAAAATATTATTCAACCCATTATTCTGGTATAGTTTGTAGCTGTTCCTCAGGAAAATTGAAGAACATTACTATGTTCTACAACTTCTTCATTTTTCAATTTTCTATGTGAGTCTTTCTGTGAACCTTCATGGTGGAAGGAAAAAAGTGTCAAAGAAGGAGACATCTTCTGTGTAGTTGCTTTTTAATCTCGGTTCCTGAGCTCACTGGTTCACAATGAGTGGATGCAAAAGGGTAAATTCTTCACAGAGACAAAAGTGTCACGAAATGTTTCTTGTTTTGGAATATGGAAAGTAGCCACAGGCTACCTTTGTCTTATCAGTGTTTCCTCCCTTTTTAAAGTTGAATTTCAAAACAAGACCTAAAACTGTAAAATCACTTCTTTGGTTTGTTTCCTAGCTTCCTGTGTCTGGATAAACATGCCAATCAGCCCCAAATCCTCTATCTTTCAGATGCCTGGGAAAAGAACAAATAAAAGGAGTTTCTCTCATCTCTCATTCACTTCCCTTGTTTTCTTAATTCCTAGTCCACAGGGTCTGATTGAAAGAAATTAGGAGTTCTGTCATCTGCCTCTCAAAGATCTGAACCTGTTTAAACTAAATGTTCCCCAGGACTGTGCACAAAATGTTTCATATTAACAGAAAACTAACAGAGATCAGTGCCTGGCATCCTAATGGTTTTGTTTATTAAGTGATGCTGAAATTAACTCCAGTGCAGTTAATTTTATTTTCTCGTGTGTAGAAAAGTAAGATTAAAAAACCAACCAAACAAACATGAAAATGAGACACAAACCTGATTGGATGACAATTGTGTTCTGGGCTACTTGGTGAGAGATTTCTGTATGCATTTTTCAGGTCCAAATTGAGTATTCTGATCAATGCCTTTCTTTCATTCAGTAGCACATTGTGCCATGAATTACACATTTACACAAGCTACCTATGAGTCATGAATGATGTGCTTAGTACTCAAGTGCTTGTCTTATAAACAGTGTAGTATGTGAATGAAACAGACTACAAAATTTCAACATCAATCTCTTGGGCTGTAGTTTATGGACCTTCTACTATTTATGTGTATTTTCTCTGTTCTGTTGTTCTGCACATTTACTTGTATGCACTTTGTGATACCAAGGTCCATTCCTAGGTCTTCATATGAACATTTCAGCTCAGAACTGCTTACACAGGCAAAACATCACTGAGAGATTTGCTTGAGTAAGGTGCACTCAGGGTACTTGATTTGCCTCTATAAGACTTTAGAGGGGGAATAGCAGACTTTTATTTCTTTCAAGATAAAATGCTCTAAAAAGGGTACTCTTAAGCTGTATGTATAACTCACTTTATGTGTCTTCTGTAAAACTCACTAAATTATACATATACCAGAAACTGAAATAGGCAGCCTTCTTAAAGAAGAAACTTTGAAGCCAATGTGAAATAAGAGCAGGCTGGACAAAGGATCTTTCCATTTTTTCAACTTGAGGAACTGCAAGGAAGTTACAAACCTACATTTCCAGTTCCACACGTACATGCCTAGTGTGTTCAGGACTGGCAAATGGACTGCAAACAGCAGGTGTTCCAGAGACATGTCTAAACAATCTTCATCAGAAGGATCTGAGACAAACAGCATAATGTATGAAGTCTTGCTTTAGCCTCTGAAGTGTGGAAACCCATGTGTCTAAATGTTCTAATAACTCAGTGGTCTTCATAAATAGCTGATTCTTAGCTTTAGAACCTCCTTAGAATAAGTTTCATAAACACATATTTTACAGGAAAAAAAAAAGTAACATTTTTTAACAACTTTGACTTTCTCACTCTGTAAGTTGCCTTGTGTCACAAGACAGAGTGAAGAAACAGCTGAAGCTCCTTTGATATTCCAGGTAAATCTTCCCTGCCTTTATATACAGCTCCTTGCCGTTGGTGCAGAAACGAACCTTTTGGGTAAAAAGATACAGGAAATGGTAACTGCAAAGTGAAAGACTGTCCCAAAGTGGCTTTCCTTGTTACTAAGATATGTATCCTGCTGGGAAACCTGAACTGAACTATCAGCCTGAAGTTTTTGTGGGCTCAGTGGTCACAGGTGGAATCTCCAGCCAGTGGAGGTGTGTATCCTGAAGCTTTTGTGTCACAAATGGATAATAGTACTTTCCCTTCCTTCCCTTCCCAGGGAAACAGCAGAGCATTCCCTCATCAAAAGAACAAACAAATGTTCTTTTGCACCTTTTATTCTTATTTGTAAATGAATTAAAAATTAACAGAAGTTACTTGACTGGCAAGAACATCTTGATGGTTACAGAGCATCATGCAGAGCACTGGTGGAAATTCCTCCATTCTGCTGAGAGCCTTTCTGAGAAGCTCCTTGGCTAGTTCTCTATATGCAGACCAGCAGTTAGTTTTGCAATAAAGGTCAGTTTTAATGGTAGCTTTAAAGTGAAGTCATGGGACTCCTTTCAATGAGCCACTGAGCAGCTTTTATGCATCTTTTCAGCTCTGTCACTGTCAATAGGAAGTGACACAAGTAATGGCCAAACTTGATGTCATTCAGACACTACTGCCTGTGTCCCAGGTGCTCTTCATAGTTACTTAGGTGCCATTCAGTTCCAAGGGAATCTTTGGCTCATTTATCACTTTAAAATTGCTCAGCTGTTATAAGTGCACAGCTGACTCAACAGGGAGTGTAGTAAAGTCTACGAAGATATTAATAGGAACCGAAGTAAACTAAAATTAATTGTCTGCTGGCCACTCAGTGGAAGAGCTTCATTCTGTGGGGCTGGGCACTGGGGTCTGGGTGTTCTGTGTTCCAGGGTGAAAAGCCAGGTATGCAACCAGAATAGATCAATGCACTAGGGCTGGGGTCAGTCTTGGTTCCTGAAATACAGATCTGGGTTCCAAGAAAATTTTGTCCATGATTCACCTAGATCTGCCAGATTTCTTCCATTGGATCTGCTTCCTAAGCTTTCTAGCCACTGTACTTCTATATACAGGGAACCATCATGAGTCCTACCTCCTGCCAGCTGTATTTAGAAAACTGTGGGAACCATGAAATCATCCGATTGCAACATGCAGGTGCTTAATGTAGAAATGTGTTTTAGGTGCTTACATAAAGAGATACCTGTGTTGTAGGCCCAAAGAATTAGGGAAATTCTGATAAATTCTTGTGTGAAGCAATTCCTACTGCTTAGTACGTGTCTTCTGCAGACTACCTGAGTTTTGCAGGTTATTTTTCCAACGTGCTGTCTGTAAGTTTCCTGCTGATATCAGTCATCACACTATGGTATTCAACAGAAAGGCAAGCAACTCCATGTGGTAGTTTGATCTGAAGTCTATTTCTCTTGCCAAATCAACTAAGTACAGCAACAAGAGATAGGCTGCAGCCCCTCCTCTTCAGTAGAATAGACACAATGATGGATAGAATTATGGCAGAATCTATATTATCTCTGAGCCCTTGAACAATCAGTTAGGCTTATTAAGTGCTTACCCCTGAGACAATCCATCATTTTTTTCTTCCATTTCTGTGATGGCTTTACTTCAGGCTTATGACTAAGGTCAGAAAGCTTGAAGAGATGGAACTGGAATGGCTGTCCAGATCACTCTTCAGTGGGTCTTTCAGGATGGCTGAACAAAGGTTTGTTTCATGGAAAATGAAACTTTTCAACAGCTCTTTTTATTAGAAAATGCAAGGATAAAGTTAAACTTCAGAGTTAAAAAAGTGCCTTTTGACTAACTAGATCTGTGCCAAATTAAATTTCTCCATATTGCATGTTGGAAAGCACCCAAAGAGTTAATATGCCTTTTTCAAAGCAGAAATTACAAACAACATTTTAACATTTTTTTTCTTTTTCATTCTGCTAAGATATTCACTGTAATTTGTTCTTCCAGCAAGTTATACCCCCTGCCTTGTAGCTTTTTCTGTACATTTTTTTCTGCTAATTTTTCTATTACGCCCTTTGCTGAAACATGAAAGAGACTTATCAGCAGGAACATTATTGGTGCTTTCCTCTCTGACTTCAAAACATAATTATGAGTCTCTTGTTTTGTTTGGATGCTATAGAAACTCGTAATTGGCTTTTAATTATTAGTGCAGCTAGCTATAACTCAATATTCTTTGACCTGAATATATATACCATTCGGTTTTACGTACCATCACTAACCCACTTTAAATTATGCTTGAGAATGCTAAGATGAAGCAAAGTTTTTCACTGGAAGGAAAGCTAAGAAGGGCAAAAGTTGTAGTCACGTGCTTCTTGGGAACTTATCAAACAGAAGCAAAGTCTATTAAAAAAAATACCAAGGTTATTCCTTTGCCCAGGCTAATCTGTTGTGCTCTGACAGCTCAAAACTTGAAAGTACAAACACAATTTTGGAACAGAGAACTGCTGGAAGCCATGAATTTGCACAAAGTGGAACTCATAAAGCAGGGAAGGTGAGCAGGATGGGCTTATCTTTAGATGTGTGTTTCTAGACTACCTTTCTCACCACCTTCCCATTTAAAAATGTATTTGTAACCGTGGAATTTTTCATAGAATCATAGAATCATAGAATTGGCTGGGTTGGAAGGGACCTCAGAGATCATCGAGTCCAACCCTTGAACCACCGTTGCGGTTGCTAGACCATGGCACTGAGTGCCACATCCAGTCTTTTTTTAAATATCTCCAGGGACGGAGAATCCACCACTTCAGTGGGCAGCCCATTCCAATGACGGATCACTCTTTCCGTAAAGAAATTCTTTCTAATATCTAACCTAAACTTCCCCTGGCACAACTTAAGTCCATGCCCTCTTGTCTTGTTGAAAGTCGTTTGGTAAAAGAGCCCAACCCCCACCTGGCTACACCCTCCTTTCAGGTAGTTGTAGAGAGCGATGAGGTCTCCCCTGAGCCGCCTCTTCTTTAGGCTGAACAACCCCAGTTCTCTCAGCCTCTCCTCGTAGGGTCTATGCTCGAGTCCCTTCACCAGCCTGGTTGCCCTCCTTTGGACCTGCTCCAGGACCTCGATATCCTTCCTGAACTGGGGGGCCCAGAATTGGACACAGTACTCAAGGTGTGGCCTCACGAGGGCTGAGTACAGGGGCAGAATCACTTCCTTGGACCTGCTGGCAATGCTGTTCCGGATACAGGCCAGGATGCCATTGGCTTTCTTGGCCACCTGGGCACACTGCTGGCTCATGTTCAGCTTCTTGTCGATCCAGACTCCCAGGTCCTTTTCTGCCTGGCTGCTCTCCAGCCACTCTGTCCCCAGCCTGTAGCGCTGCATGGGGTTGTTGTGGCCAAAGTGCAGGACCCGGCACTTGGCCGTGTTAAACCTCATCCCATTGGAATCAGCCCAACTCTCCAGTCTGTCCAGGTCCCTCTGCAGAGCCCTCCTGCCTTCTAGTTGATCAACACTTCCCCCCAGCTTAGTGTCGTCTTCGAATTTGCTGATGATGGACTCAATCCCCTCATCTAAATCATCAATGAAGATGTTGAACAGAACTGGGCCCAACACTGATCCCTGGGGGACACCACTAGTGACCGGCCGCCAACTGGATGCAGCCCCGTTCAGCACCACTCTCTGGGCCGGCCCTCCAGCCAGTTCCTAACCCAGCACAGGGTGCTCCTGTCCAAGCTGCGGGCTGACAGTTTTTTCAGGAGGATGCTGTGGGAGACGGTGTCAAAGGCTTTGCTGAAGTCTAGGTAGACCACATCCACAGCCCTCCCCTCATCCACCAGTCGGGTCACCTGATCATAAAAGGAGATCAGGTTGGTCAGGCATGACCTGCCCTTCCTAAAACCGTGCTGGCTGGGTCTGATCCCTTGCCCATCCTGCAGGTGCTGTGTGATTGCACTGAGGATGATCTGTTCCATGACCCTGCCAGGCACTGAGGTCAGGCTGACGGGCCTGTAGTTTCCTGGGTCCTCTTTCCGGCCCTTTTTGTGGATTGGCGTGACATTCGCCAATTTCCAATCATCTGGGATGTCCCCAGTGAGCCAGGACTGTTGATAGATGATAGCGAGAGGCTTGGCGAGCTCTTCTGCCAGCTCCTTCATTACCCTTGGGTGGATCCCATCTGGTCCCATAGACTTGTGGGGATCCAAGCATCGCAGTAGGTCACAGACTGTGTCCTTCAGGATTACAGGGGGGCTGTTTAGATTCATGTCACTTTCTATGAGCTCCAGAAGCCATCCGTCTTCAGGGTAACCTGTCTTTCCGCTGAAAACTGAGGTAAAGAAGGTGTTAAATACCTCAGCCTTTTCTTCATCTTTAACAACTATATTCCCACTCGTGTCTAGTATAGAATGGATATTTTCCTTGCCCCTTCTTTTGCTGCTAATGTATCTGTAGAAGGACTTTTTGTTATCCTTCACAGAGGTGGCGAGATTCCGTTCGCATTTTGCATGAAGGGACAATACTTCAAAGCTTTGCATAATTTGCATTTCTCTCCCTCTGATCTTAGTGTTGGCCTCTTAGAAAGCAAACCATAATAAATTATAACTGGACTAATCAGGAAAAGGTAAAATGCCAGTGCTACATTTTGACATTTCTAGTACCACTTAAATATTTCATCCTTTTATCCAGTGATCTCAAATGGTTTAAAACATTTCTATGTAGAGAACCCACAAGTGTACCCACAAAGCCATTTTTACCATATTAGTGTGTGCTTCTGATAGGGCTACTGAATCCAAGCTTCTACAGAAGTTTGTCTGCAAAAGATTATTCCCTTGTGCCTTTTTCCTTCAGAAGCCCTCAGACATGGACAAGACTTGGGCTCTCATGTTTTGGCCATGTGGTGAACACTCAGTCTGGTATATAATGGGTTTGGGTCGAAGTACCTCACCATATGGATATAAAGAGCTTAGTCAGCTTTATGTGAAGAGTCTGTTTATGGCTAATGGCAGTGAAAAGTTTGTGCATTGAGAACATGGAGTTGCACAACCCCATGCAAATAGTTTTTAAGATGCAAAATTTAATGCTTCTGAGAAGGGACAGGCAAATTCTCTCAAGTTCTATAGTTTTTCAGCTAAAGCAACCTAAATGTTGATGATTGACACATGAAAGCTCTACTCATATCAAAAGAAGTTCAGTGGATCACGAGCCACTCTGTTCTTGTGAACTTCTCCTTCTGTTGTTCAATGGCCATACAGTGGCTCAGCAACACAGTACAGGATCAAGAACACCACTCCATACACCTCGTACATCCTCTTTTCCTCATCTATACAGTTTATCTATCACTTTTAACTCCTCTGCATCTTCATCAGAAATTATTCTATTCTGTAATTTTTCTGACAGTTATAGAAAGTATCTAAAGTATTAAAGTACTAAAAGCCAGTATCACAAATGTGATTTGGTTCATAAAAATGTTAGGAACTTAAAAGAGTCTGGGCAATACTTGTGGACTCCAACCCAACAGATGTGAGGGGTTGATCATGCCTTGGAAAGGCTTTCTGATGACCTTAGAAGTGTCTTTTTAACCTTCATGGAAAGGACACTCAGACATATTTTATGACAGCTTTTATGAAATGATCACAGTTTCTGTGATGTGATAATTTCTGAACACTTCAGAAATGGTTTTTATTATTACCAAAGAATCTGAATAGTCAATTTATGTCCATTATTTTTTACACTGTTTTAATTGTATTCAATTGTCTTTGTTAGTTTAATATGCCAGTGAATAATTATGATGACTTGGTCATTTGGAGTGTGGGTTTTTATTTCATTACATGCTGATTTCACTAGAATTGTTCTAAATTTAAACTGGTGGAAAAGGAAATCAGAATGAGCCCTAAGTTTTTATAAGCCCAAACTTTTTATGAGCCAAAGACATTTTATTTGATTTTGATGGTACATGCTTGTATATTCATAGGCAGAATTGGCTGTGCAGCAATCATCTGGCATTTTGCAGCTCTCATACTATTTGAATGCTGAAAATGAGAAAGAAGTTTCTGTAACTCAAATAGGTCTCATTACTAAGTGATGCATGAATACTCTGATGTGCACAGTCTGCAGCACCTAGGAGATATGAAAAATTAAGAATGGCATAAAATTAATGCAGAGCTTGCTGTTCCTGTATCTCTTAGGATGTAATTTAATGATTAATACTCCTGAGAATAGACTGTGTCAACTGATCAATGCAAATGAAAACTGTTGACAGGCTAATACCTGCAGTGATGGTTTGAAAGGAGGCTGTAGCAAGGAAGTCTTAAGCACTAGGAGTAAAACTTGCATTCAATTAACACAGACCCTTTCATCCTTCTTTATCCTTCACTCAGAGGAAGTCTAGTGTGCCTATGGAAACTGGGAGACAAACTCAGTGATGACAGGAATCCTCTGCAACCCAGTCAGTTTGGTAGGGTTTGATGGGACAGCAGCCTGTGCTGAATTCGCCCCTGTATCTTGTGTAAATTTTCTCATCCATTACCTCTCATGTGAGAATATAATTTTCTGTATCTGCCTTCTTCTCTGTCTTTTTTTCTGAAAGCCTGGAAGTTTCAAATAGGACTTAAAGCAGGAAATCATAAAGATTTTGGTGTCTAAATCTCATTTACTTATATGCTGATGAACACATAGCAAGTATCTTATCTTTCCCGTCTGAAAAATATGCGTGTTGTTTCCTGGTTTTATGCACAATGCTGTTTTAAGAATTTCTGTATCAGTAAATTTTCATATAGGATATGAACATTATGCATATTGACTTTAAATCTTTAGACATATTGACCTTATTTAAAAAACCAAAAATACCAAAAAAGCAAACAAAAAAAACCAAACAAAAAGACCAACCAAGCAAAAAAAAAAAAAAAAAAACAACCCCCAAACAACAAATTAAGCAGAAGTTCAGAGTTGACATCAGACAGTAATTCTTTGTAAAGGGGGGATCAGGCTTTCTAGAGAGGTGGTCAATGCTCCAGGACTGTCAGTGTTTAGAAGCATTTGCATCATGCCCTTAGTAACATGCTTTAGCTTTTGGTCAGCCTTGAATTGGTCAGGCAGTTGGACTAGATGGCTGTTGTAGGTCTCCTCTATTTTCTATTCTATTCTATTCTATTCTATTCTATTCTATTCTATTCTATTCTATTCTATTCTATTCTATTCATTTTCTATTCTACTCTACCCTATCCTATCCTATCCTATCCTATCCTATCCTATCCTATCCTATCCTATCCTATCCTGTCTTGTCCTGTCCTAAAAATACCACACAAGGTCAGCTACTGATCCTTTTCCTTCCACTACTAATTTTTAGTTGATCTGAAAGCTCTTGGTGAATCTTCATTTGGAAAATTTCTTGATTAATATTGCATTACTGGTCACTACTGCTCTTGTCCTTTATTTGGTTTTCTCTATCAGCTGGTGCTACTCTGAATTTCCATCTGCTTATTTCTCATTCCACTGTTTCCTATTTTAATTCTGTGATCTTTATACTCTTAAATTTCACTGATACATATTTTTCAATATTCTCTTTCATTCACTACATTTATTTCATGGACTATTACTTTAAAAATTTTTCATATGACTGTATGGAAAAAATACCTCCTGGTTGAAAATTACAGCAAGACATATTAATTCACAAAGTCTTGTCATATATCAGCAACTTATATATGTCCCAATTTTTTTGAAAAAGCTTCCTTGCTTTCAGACCTTTAATTAAAAAGTGCATCCCTTATTTTTTATGCTTAGGGGAAAGAGGGATAATTTAAAATGAACTGTAAAGATGGAATAGAATTGAGAGCAGAAAATGTAAAAGAACTTTTGACTGACTCTATGTATTGAAAGGGCAAAAAGCAGAGTATAATATTGTGTATTGTAGTGTGGTGTGTAACTGTCTCATGAAAAATCTCTTCTTCTGGGAAGTGGCATCCAGCAAGTGTTAGCTTTGCCATACACACTGAGATCCTTGCTAAACTCAGCAACATATTGGGAACCAGAAATAATTTCCTGATGCATATGTTTCCTTCTTTCTACAAGAACATTGTGCAACCAGCATAAACATTTAGATGTTATATATGATGGACTTCTCAGATGAAAACCAAAAGCTATTACCCTGAGCTCAGTGACCTCATCAGCTGCAAACTGAAAGCTTGTTAGATTTTTATATTTGCACATGTAAGTTATTATACAACTCCTTGACCCCCTGGGATGGACAACACCAAGAGCAGCACTGACTTGGCTGTGTTTTCCAACAGCTGAACATCAGAAAAGGATCTTAAATGCATCTAATAGTTTTCCAAAGCTACCTTAGCAATATGAGCCATGTTGGAACAACCTCTGACACGTGTGATTACTACTGTTGGATGGGTCACTGCAGGATTTAAGAGAAAGCTGCATCCAAACGTCAACCCAAATATTGCCTAGCAGCTGCAAAACAAATGTTGAGGATAGTTTTGAAAAAAATTACATGGCAGGAAATTGTAAGAGCTGGTGTGAAACTGACAGCTGTTCCATTTGCTTTTGAAATTCTTTCCAAGAATGATTATATTAGGAAGTACAACAGACTCCATATGATGTTCTCCTTCTGTTCTGACCAAATTCCTAGTTCCAGTGATATAAAGGTTGTTGTGTTTAACAGTTGTTTAAATAAGAAGCATTCATTGTGTCAGGTATTGCAGACTCAATCAGTGGCAAGATGGCTCTTAGAGAAGTTTGTTGTTGAGCCCAAATAAAGTTACTTCAAATGAAAAGTCCATAGTTTTGTGTCAAGGTCAATGAATTATACGCAAAGTCTGACAAAAGCAGACATACACCAGTGGGGGCAGTATCTGGGAAAGCACAAGCTATAGGGGAATATTCAAGACCACAGATCAAAGCAGTTGATATTTTGAAATATACCAAGCAATATACTAATGTTCCTTTACAATTCAATGGCGTTTATACACTGGAGTTTCTAATAACCTGTTAAAGGAGAGATTTAAGAACTAATTTTAGGAACTGAAGGCAGAACCTGGGCCACAAGAATCTGTCATGTTTATAAACTATCAAAACTATATGGTATGGAAGATATTCAGCATCCATAAACAGATCTGATGTGGAAATCAAGGATTTTCAGAGAGATTTGGGCAGCTTACTGGCCTTACTGACCTTTTGATGATGGAAACTATTACTCAGCTATTTCAGCATGTACATGTTTAAGAACGGAACTAAGAATCCATAAGAGCTGTAGCCATGGAACTACAAAGGATGCAGTGCCTGTAGTATGCTATGGTAACATAATTTAAAAAAAATTAATAAATAACAATGTTAACCTAAAGTTTAAAAAATAATTTAAAATCTTTCCTAGAGTAACACAAAACTTTAAAAAATGCAGAGTATTTATATCTGTCTTTCCCTTGCATTGTGCAGACCCATTGTCTTGCACAGAATCTAGAATGAAAACATGCACAGGTTTACAACACAGATTTACTTATTAGATTACAAGTATCTCATTTCATTTATCATAAGCATTGCTTTAATAAAGACTGAGTCATAAACATGCATTTTATGAGCTTTTCCCATAAGCTTATATGTGAATTTTTTATCCCATCTGACCAGTGTCCTATTCACAATGAGTACAACTTGCTTTAACATGCCCTCAGGCTGGTGTCTATTTATGGTTCGTTAATAAGGGCTGTTTTCCAAAGAGTTGTTATATAATTATAAAGAACACTCAAAAATGACCTCCCAGTTTCTGTGATGGGGCTGTTTAATGTTTTCTGATGGCGTGAGAACAGACAAAAGCATCTGCACAGACCTAGCCTCTTGCCTAATTAGGCAGCTCTTGTGTATTTGCTTTTCTTAAACCGTGCAAACACATTTTTAAATGACATTATCTTATTTGTAGTCTGCTGGGTGTAGGGGTGAAATGTAAATTACAGTAGTTAACTGTCTGTCTGTCTGAAGATGTGCAGCATTTCTCCCTCCTTTGTGTGGCTGTGAGCCTCATACCAGGTGCTGTCTGGGGACCTGGGGATGGAACTGTGCCTGACATATCATTAAGCAGTATAATATGCAGCAGAAACAACAGCTGAATGAAACTGCTTTCTTCTGACACCTGTATCACATCTGAGAAAAGAAGGAGGCATGACAATCCTGGGCTGGGCAGGAGCTGGCCTGGCAAGCTCAGGGGGCAGGGCTGCTTCTTCCCAGTCTTCTCTGGCAAAAAGCACATTTGGCAGCTGAAGCATCTACTGAAACTTTGCTTTGAACCACTGCTCAGCACACCAGGGGCAGCCCTCCTGTCTCAGCTATCTCTGTGTGTGACTTTGAGCAAAGTGCTGTTTCCCTTTGCCAGTCTGTGAAACAGGATTGCCAATATGCAATGACCCAGCCTACTGGGGAAGGGCAGTTCTGCTGTAACAAGCTCTGTGCTTCTGGAATAAAAGCTGCCTAGCAAACACAAAATGTCATGAGGGTTCTGAAGCTGAATGGTGTATCAAAACATGTAAGTGAAAACACCCTGCTGGAGACTGTGTAATGCATCCAAATACAGCTTTATGTTTGTGTTTTCCAGGAGGTCTTTATTGCTTTAAAGTTCCTTGGTACAAGTGTGAGAACAACAGGGTGACCAGAACTTGGGTTATTTCTGCTGGAAGGTGATCGAGTTACCCACAAAGGAAAATAGTTCTCTTTTCTTTTTCCTAGTTTTCCTTAGTAATGCAAAATCCAAATACCAGGAATTTTATTCTCCTTTTCAGTCCTGCAAAGAAAATATCTAATATTATGTTCAAGATCATCTCATAACATCTATCGTACTGCTCCATGGTGAAAGTTAGGAAATAGCCTTGGAAGCTATGTTCTGACTTATTACTGTATAAGTAAGAAAGGAGGCATTTTTTCATGCTTTTACATAAACCTTCTTATATTAGTTGACGGATAAGGGTTTGCTGGGTTATTCATAGATACTTCAATAAATATCAAATTATTATAGACTTCATGAGGCTAATAGTATGCCAGTTATCATGGTATTAATGTACACGATGTACTTCTAACTATCTGGTACATAGAAAACTTAGACCTGTAGTGTGCTTTTAGCACCCATTAATGATTTTTATTAATTTATAAATGTATTATTTGGATGACATAACATTTTAGCACGTGAAACAAAGTGATTTCAGGTCTCATATAAGTAAAGAACCATTTAGTTTTTGATTATGCATTCTAAATGTTCAGCTTCTAATTTGATTTGAAGCTTCTCTTGTTTTATGATGTGATCTTTCCCTGACAGCTTTCCTTTGACAGTGCCAATACTTGCAGTTGCTTGTTCATGTGTGAATACTATTTGATAAGTCTCTATATCCACATGCTAGCATTCTGCAGCAGTAAACTAAACCACGGTCTTTTTCAGGCATGCCCAGAATCAGATCAGAACTCTTCAGCAGGAAGATAAGCAAAATGCTGAAGGATATTATTGCTGTGTATTTGAATCATTGTGAACTGAACTGATGAGGAAGTAATTAAAGACAGGAAAAAACAATCCCACTGAATCCATCTCGTACAAATTACAGGAATCAGAAAAGCTTTTCATATGTAGAAACCTGATATAAAAGCTCTGAAGGGAGAGGGATAAAAAGAGGCTTTATTTGTGAGCAATGCACGAAACCAAAGAGTCTGAGCAGGCATTGGCTACCGGAGCCTGGAAGTGATTCACTGCTATTGTATAGCAAGTGTTCTGGGGTTAGATCCTCAAGTACTTCCAGATTTGTTCACAAAATCTGAACAATAGAGGAAGATTCTATTATGATTGCAAAATGTTAAATATTTCTCACTTATATTTTTTTCAGGGATTAAAGGTCAGCACTGAACTCTTCCAGACTGAAAGAGAAGGCAAACAAGTGGGACTTACCCAGAGTTAAAAAGGTCTCATTCCCTGCACACTGAGAGTAAATAAAACAATACCAGGGTACTTATGAAGTGCTGTACATAATTCTTCCCTTCAACATGAATTTTAGGGACACAAACATGATTTGTTGTCAGTCCTGCAGCTGCCTCTGAAGGTGAATGCTGCCCAGCCTGTTCCTGGGCTCAGACTCACATTGCCAGAGCTTACTGCTGCTGAGAATGTCACACATATTGTACAGGGCTTTGCAGAGTCCTCCACAGACATGGGGAGGACTAACACAGTGCTGTGAACACACGGGGTGTGATATAACTTGGAAGACTGAGAGAGGGAGCAGGTGGGGATGGGAATGGCTTCTAGCATTTTTCAGCATCACTAAGCCATGTGTAGGAATCTGCTTCTCCCTAGCAGCTTCCACAGGGAAATATCTGTTGCAGAGGCACCAAGAGGCTTGCAGCTTCCAGGATAAAGAAAAAAGAAGCTCCAGTATAACAGGAAGTGTAAAAAATTTAGCAGATGTCTCTCCCCTTCCCTTCCTCCACCACAGATGGCTGTGGATTGATGGAAAGTGAGGAGGATGAAGCAGACTGCCATGCTGGCTCTCCCAGCTCCAGGTGGCTTTTTTGGTAAGGAGTACAATGAACAGATGTGTAAATGGGATCCTCACATACCTCTTCAGACTCTTAATATATGGTTGTGTTAGGGTAATGAAAGCAAAAGAGAGAACAAAGCTCCTGACCATCAGCAAACTAACACAGTGAACAAAAAGATAGTGCACAAAATATTTTTTGAAATTTTTATATTAAGCTGAGTGCATTCATTTGGTTAAAGGGGCAGTAGTATACAAATTTTTGCAAAGCAGTGCAAAACCAGGCATATATAAGGAGATTCCAGCTGAGGAAAGTCAAGGGGCAAAATACCATGCTGTCATGAAGCATGACAGCACAGCATTGCAGCAGCCAGGGAGGATGGAGATGGACAACACTGCAACTACTGCTGTTCTATCTGGCAGAGCCACAGTGTGGGTACCAGAGGCATCCCACCAAGGGAGGACCAGAGTACTTCAGTTCATGGTTTGATGAGGGCTTTGGTTCACAGACAGGCCCATAGACATCTCCAGTTTCAAGATTTGTAAAAGCACAAAGGTATAAAGTAAATGGATGTCTAGAGGTGAACAACACTAAGTATTTTTAGAGTGATTACTGGGAGGATCTCAATACTTTCAGTATTCAGAAAGAGCAAGATGGTATTTCTATGCTCACATTCTTTTCTTGAATGACCAAATAGCAAGATATAAGACCAAGTAAATAGCAAAATCTAGATCCATTAACTCAGCCCAACATCAAAAATAAGTACCTATTTACAGTCCTATTCAAATAAGTAATCTTCATACTCAATTTAAAGTTTCCATTCTGTCTGTACATTTGATCTTTGACAAACAAACTTTTGATGGGATGATGTTGTGAAATCAAGTCTGTTTCACAAGAATAATATATGCATGCTAAATAATGTTAATTACAAATTATCTGTGCTTTACAAGGTCATCTACATGCCAGATTTTCCATTGCAATCTCTGCATTTGGACTCCCATAGATTTGTGGATGGTCTAGGAATCTTGCGGTATCATGGCACAACCCATTAAGTAAGAGAAGATCAAGCCCAATGATAGTTCATTTAGAAGATTAAATTTTTTCTGTGTCTTCTATAGGTTCTAATAAATTCACTTACATTAGATTCTAAATTCACAGATATCTAAAAACAAGTGATATGACTCAGCAGACATTAAAAAGAGCCTGGGGCATCTTCCTAATAAAGGTTATGGACATCTCCAAAATCACAGAATTGTCACAGTTGGAAAAGACCTTTAGGATCAATGTTTCTAACCATCAACATCTCTCCAATCAATAAAATAAATAAAAAATATATATCAATATCTGTTTCACCGTGCCCCCTTGAGCATGTCCTGAAGTGCCTCATCTACACAGTTTTTAAATAGTTGCACCACCTCCTTGGGCAGCCCATTCCAATGCCTGACTTCTCTCAATAAAGAAATTATTCCTGGTATCTAGTCTAAATCTCCCCTGGTGCAACTTCAGGCCATTTCCTCTAATTCTATCATTATTTACTTGAGAAAAGAGGCCAGCACCCACCTTCAAGCAATCTTTTTTGACTTAGTCGTAGAGAGCAATAAATTTTCTCTCAGAAATTTCTTCCTACTTTTGGAGTAATCAGGAAAAAGCTGTTACTGTTTTCTGTCCTGCAACAAGGGCAGGAGAAAGTGGTCAAAAAGGGTCTGTTTATACAGTCCATGCAGAAAGGACTGACTTGTCTGGCAAGACTGCCAGACATGGGCATGGAGAAAGTCCACAAAATCTAAAATATCATTGATATTGGAATTGTTGTTATTGCAGTAACTTCAAAGAATACCTGTATAAATCAATATTTTACAGTGCCAGGTGCTTTACTAACACAAGTCAAAGAATGATCCTCCCAACAGAGCTTTATCATTAAAAAGCAGAATAAAATATTTTTTGTGCTAACCTTGCTGATCCTTACTGATCTGAATTGTAATATGTGGGTGTATCTGAGACAAACCAATCTCTTTAGCAATATGAATACTATTTGAATCTTATTTTTTAACTTCAATCACAGCTCTTCCATCTCACGTGGCTGTGACTGAGCTTCAAGGACATTTCTGCATGCTGATGCTAGACCAATCCATTTGCAGTCATCTGCATTTTCTTGCATTTTGTTTATTTGTCTTTTCATTGTGTCTGCGTGAAAACTCCCCATTGGTCCCACGTGAGTTTCATTCTCTGAATTAAAACAAATAAAAGACAGCTTTTAAAAATATCATGTTTTTGCCTGATATTATAATGGAAAGCACACTCTGCAGGCCTTTTAAAAACAATTTGTATTGAGGAAATTAATATATGGTGTATCTAACTGGATACGTTTTATAGAGCTAAGGCTGGCCAACAAAAATACATGGATTAGCAGTGATTCTGCTTTCACTGAAATGAGCACATCTTGTGCTCAGAATTTTATTAACATAAGAGAGAAACAGATGTGTAGAAGGACATGAAATGTGAGTGATGTAAATTACAAAGAAAAACATCCTGAGTTTGGGTAAGGGTTAATGTAACAGTAAAAGAAACCCAGGTAAACAGAATAATTTGTGCACACAAAATATATTGCTTCAAATTAATAGCGTAGTACAGACACAGCTGACAATGAGCACAGCCATCTATTTGTCTTTGTCATAACTGCACCAAATATTAAATTAACTCAAACCTCAAAACAGGTTGGGGATGCAGGAAGCTTGTGCTGAGACATCAGCACAGGAGTGGTGGTCTAGAGCAAGACTAACACAGTACTAATCAGGAGCTGTGAATAAATCAATTGCCCTGAGCTGCTGTAGTTCTGAGAGAGAAAAGAATTTTTTTACTTTTTTGTGAGTCTCTGAGTAAAGACAAGGAAATGCTATACAGTGGTAGGTGAAGAAGCTTCAATCTAGCAAAATTGTTGCATGATCCTGTAGTGTTATTAGAAAAAAAAAAAAAAAAAGAAAAAAAAAGAAAGAAAATAATCATAATCTATCCCAAATGTTGAAAGATACCAAAAGAAACAATATCTGATTCTCCTAAGTTTTTTCACTCTTCAGCTTTGATCATATTCATGTTTACATTGCCATGTAAACAGAAATAAGGTCAAAACAGTATGCTCAGATAACCAACCATCCTTCCTTAACTCCATTTATGTATGCAGATTCTTGACTTCTGATGGCAGCAAGGAGGAAACTGTCCAGGGAACAATGGCAAAACAAAGAAAGACACTGTGATTTTCCCAAGGTGGAACTAGACTTTACCTGTGAAGAGTTATACTCTTGACATAGTGTGGTCAGCTGCAGATTAACCAGTGCTCAGAGGACAGAGGTTAGGATTCAAAATCCTAATAGTGAGATAAATTACTTTTTTCTCTCATCCTTGATAAATGAGTGGGAATGCCTTTAAAAACCTGACCAGACTGGACAGGATGCTGCTCTGCTAGAGTGCAGTAACCAAACTTCAGCATTGGTGGCTGTGGGGCAATGAACTAACTAAGCATGGTACCAAGTGCTCTCCTATTCAGAAATATTTGACATTTTGATGGTTTGTTCTGAAAAAGCAAAATAATCTGTAAATGCAGGGAGTTGTCTCAGAATACATCTGGTAACAAGTGGGCAGGTATGAACAAACTGTGCTGTCAGTCAGTGAGGTGGGTAGCAGTCAGTTCCCTTAACTCCAGGTGTCCAGAGCATCTTGTTTTAGGTAATTTCAGTTTCCTTTGAAGACACTATAGAAACAGAGAGGGAGGAGGATTCAAAAGACCACAAATCACTCTCTGGATCCACTCAGCTTTTTCCATTTACTATAAACAAGCTCAGACAACAAGATTGGGCTAGGCATGCATCCCAAGATGTATGAAATCAGCTAAATCTTATCTTAAACACAAAGCATGCCACAAGCTTGTCAGTCAAAGAGGTAATTTGTAATCAAAATACATGTATGAGCAGAACAGTCTTTCTTTATTTGCTATATTATTTGTAGAAATTGCCTCCAGTTTCACAGGGGCATACCCCAGGGTGAGCCAGGCAGGTAAACAGAAAGGTAGTTTATAATATATGGCAGTGCTTAGTACTTAGCCTTAACTAGTCTCAACTGAGTATGTAGGAGATTTAGGTAGGGAAAAAACTGAACAGAACAAAAACTGAAACCAAAAAAACACACACAAGAAAACAAACAAAAAAACCAACTCAAAACAACACCAGAATTTGAGATATGTCTTGGTCTTCAACACAGAGAACATTATTAGGCCAGAGCACGCAGTATGTCTGAAGATGAAACATGGTGTATTCCTTCACTGAAGTGTGAAGTTCAATTTAGAAGCCATGCCTTGGGAAGTGTATTAGCCTCATCCAGGTAGAACTGATCACACTTACAACCCACATGCCACTAAAACTTTGTAATTGACTTCACTTTTGCACTCTTCTCACAACACAGCTCGCTAGGACTTCTGGGATAGTGGCATGCTTCAGGGTCCTTAGGTATACCCTTCAGCAAATTTTCCAGCTTTGAATCATAAAAGCTTTTACAAGCCCTAAGCAGGAAGATTTTGAATGTACTCAAAGACACCAAGATTTTTTTCACCACCATTTCCATCACAACCAGCAGTACATGCAGGTATCATCGGCCAGGCAAACTGTGTACCAAAAAGAGAATTTAAATTCAGGTTTTAAAATGAAATTAAGGAAATGCTGACAGCAGCTCAAACGTCTCAAATTTTCCAGTCTATCTGGCTCCATGTAACCTGCCATCTTTATGCATGAGGTGCCTGCCTGAAGTTATGATTGTTGTGGATTCCCCTGTGGTCACCAGAGGACAGAGGTCACAGAACAGTCAGGCCACACCAGGCTTGCAGCTGTCATCAGGACCTCCAAGATTTCTCTGTGACAGGGGATGCTTTCAATGTCAGCCTGCAATGAGGGAGTCTACCAATTCAGAAGCAGGTTTCTGTGGACACCTGGAAGCTGATCAAGACAGACTCCTACAATCTGGTTAGCACTCAAAATTAGGGAGTCAGTTATAGTCCATTATACTTATAGCTTACAAGAGCTGGTGTGAATTGCTAATTTCTGGAAAAGGATATCTGAAAAATGGATGGTAGGTATAAAATCTGTTTTCACATGAGCAACATTTCCATGTACACCCACTTCACATCCCCTGCATATCATGGAATAGCCAATGCTTTTGTTTCTCCATTTTGAATTGTGAGCTTCTAATACCTACTTTTTAAAACACTTTAAGCTCTATGGGTGAAATGTGTTATTTAAGATCCGGGTATGGTTAGCCTCACTGTTATTGTTTAGTCCCCAGAAAGGTTTGATGAAATTACTCTGTAGATTACTTTTGAATGTTTCTGACTTAATGGTTCTATGAGCACATGTGAATAGGTAAATGTCAAATGTTGGCTACAGTATTGGTATGATCGAAATTAGCATTATTTTGCTTGTCCCATCCTTGGCTGCATAAATCAGAAACTGAGTGGTGAGCACTGTCTATACTGACACCAGATGTGGAAAAAACAAGGCTAGGAAGTTTTACTTAGGAGTCCAAGGAATGTTTTACTTAGGGTCCAACATCGGATTAAATGAGGAGCTGGGAAAAGGAAGAATAAAACAGCTAGAGGAGTGAAAATAAAGAAAGTGTTTTACAAGGTTTCCCACACTCCAGGGAATGGCTGTAGTTCAAAACATAAAAGGGATGTTGTGGCTCAAGAGTCTATGGCATGTTCATTCAACTTCATTCATCTGCAAAAATAAAGTAAATATTATGGAAGATTTATTAAGCATTCTGATTTCTCTAGAAAGGTGTATTCTGAATTGAACTCAGCTCAGAGACAGATTCTCAGGCTTTACCAAAGGGAAAAAAATTCTGCAGTCATATTACTCAATTGCTGGAGCTGCTGCCACTTCCCTAGGGAGGTTTTTCACACTCTGGCAGACCTTACTACAAGGAAAATCACCCTAAAACTTCAGATTGAGATTCAGTCCACTTTTGCCTTTCTTTCTTTTTCCCCTGTTCCCCCCTCTCCAAATTATTGCAAAATATTTTTACAGTCACCAGCACTAAGGTATAGGCTATTGCACCATTTGTGGACTCTTCTGTGAAATGCAAGCAGATACACAGGCATGAAAGAAGGGAATTTTCAGAGAACACAGTGAGTTAAACATGATTCAACTAATAGGAGAGGACATCTCATTAATCTTTACTATTTAAAAGCAGTGGACACCCAGCTACACTTGGCCTTCCCAGTCAATGCATCCTCTTTGACAGTTGGAGCTTGACCCAGGTCAACCCTTTATTAGGAAGGATCTCAAAAGCTACTGGAAATGTGTCCTATAAATGTAATATGTACCCACCTTCCTTCCTTATCATCTCTGCTTGGGCAGACTTAAATAATCCATGGATTGCTCTCTGCCTGTGCTCCCACGTTTCCTTCCAGAGAGAAGTAAAATAGGACGCACATCAACACCAATCACTGCCTTAAGCCACTGAGCTTTGGCTCCAAAGGACCTGAGGTGGCTTCTGCAGCAAAGTAGCACTTGGCTGCCATGAAGCCAGTGGGAAAACTCCAGTGACCTCAGAGTGAAAGCATCTTTGAATGTGGGAGCCAGGAGTGGGTTCAGGTCTTCTGGCTGTCCTGTCTGCTACTGAATCTCTGATAGTGCTCAGTTAGAAGTACTTTGGATGAATATGCTAAATGTAAAATACTCAGTTCCTGGGGCAGTACCTTGTAACCAAGATATTAAATAATCTTTTTTCATCCTTAACCATTGTCTTAGATTCTTTAGATATGTTTATCTCATTGTATGAGATTTTACATGGATACTTCAGACATGGAAAAGTCATATCTTCATCCTTGGAGATAAAGACATTTTACATTTCAGTCTTTACTGGGATTCAGGTGATAGTTTGTGTTATCTTTGGAGAAGAATACATTTTTTCATGATGACAGCTTTGTCAGATGCTTTCTGAGCTAATTACTTTTGCCTTCCAAACCCCAATGATTCATCATCAAAACACCCGGGATATCCAGAGTACTATGAAATTTGCTTTTTTTCCATTTAGCATTTAGTGTGTGGGTTGGAACAGGGAATACAGAGCCTGGCTCAGTTGCTGAAACATGTCAAGTGCACCAATGTGCATTGACCTGGTCCAGGTTTTGCACAGACCCTGAGACAGGCTGGGAAGTAGCACATCCTTGGTCCTGGTCACTGCCTCCCTCCCAAGCAAACTCAGTCCATGGTTGTGAAACATCACCAAGGGGATGTCACTGGCTGGGAGGGTGTGAGAAAACAGCAAAGGACACAGCTGTTTCCCTCATTCCATGTACAGAATATTTTCCTTTTTTTGTTTACAGCCCTAAAAAGTGCTTTGTAGTTGGGCCTTTGTTCTGGGCGTAGCTCAGCCTTGAGCTGGGTTTGCTTGTTTGTTTCCATTCCTGTTCCATTTCCTCCCAGCCACACTAACACTGTCTGTGCTGCTTCCCTTGTCTCCACAGCTTCCCCTGCCTGCTCTGCCACAGACAGATGCTGGCTCCTCCCCCATGTATGCTCACCAGTGACCTGCACCAGCAGAATGGGCAGGTGATCACTTCATGGTATAGATGCAACAGGCCCTTATTTTTAGTATTTTTAGTTAATAAAAGCTTTGCTAGGCTTTCTTTTTTTATTTATTTTTTTTATTTTAACACTCACATTTACATGAGCAAAGCAAGGTGTGTGCATGAGGGAGAGAGCTGTTGTTAACTAATTAGCATGAGTCTGGGAGATGCAAAGTGTCAGCTGTCTTCATTTGGTCATTCATATTCCCTTGAACCAGGTATGCAATTTCCTTCTTTTATTTTATCTTCTGTTTTGCTTCTCTGGACCAAGCTTTTTGCTCTGCTATAATTGATATGACACATCTTCTTGCATGACAGCTCACTTTATCATTTCAGGCCTGTTAAGCCTCCTCCTAGCCTGGCTCAGCCCTCAGACCTCCCCAGCAGCCATCCAGAGCCTGCTGCACCTATGCTGCCTCTGAAGCTGCTGGCAGTCCCTGAGCTTGACTGCCAGCTCGTGGGTTTTCACTTCATCTCAGAAAGTGCAGGCTCCCCCCTTTAGCACAGGAATTGCCCCATGTCTGCGCACACACCTGCTCAGCTGACTGGCTTGAGAGAAAATGGTTCAGTTACTTCCAGTGCTTATTATTGCTTATTTTTCATGGCTTTTGCAGGCTAAAGTGAAATTAATTTGAACTGAGTTCTGCTGCAGCTGGTGAATGAATTCCTGCTGATTTCAGTGTATCTTGGAGTGTAGCCCTGAGACCTGCTGTTTCTCACCTTGCCCAGCTTTGCAGCTCCAGTTATCCCACTTGACTTCAGGCAAGTATTTAAAAGCCTTGCTGAATCCGTTCTGGGATCACAGGGACTGTGCTTTAAAGCTTGTGTGGCCACAGAGCAGTGACAGCTCAGAATGCAGGCAAGCAATGAGAAAAGCAAGACTTTTGTTCTTTAACAAGAACAGTTCAACAATTTCTGAATAGATTTGCAAGTGGATTTAATGTGGATTTTGCAAAGCCTAGTGCATGGTTTACCATGTACAGATTTCACCAAGAGAGGATTGTTTAAGGATTTTTTTTTCTTATTGCTCTAATATAAATGAAAATGTTGATAGCGGTATATTTCATTCAGAACTATTCTCTGGATCCCACAAGGGTCAATGATGCAGTGCTGGCACAGTGGGTGTTCCCAGGACCTGGGATGGTCACTTGGATTCAGAGAACCTGGATCATTTTACAGCTTCAGCATGGACATCCTAAGTGTCCTGTGTCAGCTACTGCACCTCATTTCCTCATTTATAAAATCTGGATAGCAGTGCCTCTCTCTTTTAGAGAATGCTGTCAGTATAAAGCCTTTTAATGATTATGTGGCACCACAGGCAAGGTAATGATAAAAAGCACATGCATAGACAGATGTAATCTGTGGAGAGGCTCAGATTGGGAAATGGTCTTGACAGAAATAAATGGGGACAACCTTAATACAGAGAATGGTTTTCTACTGAATTACACTGTAACAAATTTGATGTTACATACATCACCTTACCACACAGATGCATACTTTGAGTACAACCTTCATAGCAATCACTGAACATACACATCTTCATGATAAACAGAGAAAATTATTTGGGATATTCTCCCTGCATGATCCCATTGATTGGGAAAAAGTAAGCAAGTAGATCATTTCCCCAGGTTGTCAGCTGCCTGGGAAACTGAAGCCAGGCCACATTCCTGGGCAGGGCTGACAGATGAGGGGTGCTGCCCAGGGTGGCTTTTGAAAAGTTGCAGGGTGCTCCTGATGTGCTTTTGCTCTGGGAACACATGTGCAGCCATGTCTGGTGTGAAAGATGGTGGAGGAAAAGACAAGAAACGTAGAGGAGGTATGTGAGACACAAAAAGGTGAGCATGAAAAGACAGCTTTGTGTGTGAGTCTGACCTGACTGTTTCTACTAGAAATACATTTATTTTATGCAGCAGAATAATGAAACAGCTTTTCAGCCTGTTAAGTAGTTAGGAGGTTCTATTTATTTAAATAAAGGGAGGATCAAACTGTCTGAGTCTGTGATACTGACTTAAATGTGCCAGGTGCGGTTCCTTGTCCAGAGGACAGGGGACATGGCATGGTTCATCTCTGCATGGCTAAACCCTCGCCTTTGTAAAAACAGGGTGGCCTCATCCATCCACCCATCCATCTATCCATCCACTGTAAAAGGCTTCCTAGCATTTGCCATCTCCAAATTGTGCCTGAAGATAATGAGGGAGAGGACTAGTGGGTCTGAGCCAAAACTATTCCAGGGAATGCACCTGAGACCAAATTCTGGCTGGTTGAAGAGCAGGACTTAGGGCTGCACCTCTTTATTTTACTGGAAAGAAATAGTTGGTAGGTAATTGGCAGGCATAGTGGCTCTGTTCTCTATTTGTAGCTTTCCTCACATAGAAAGGTTGTGGTCACTTCATAACTGTAGTGATGAATCTTCATCTCAGTGTAAAATAATAAGAAGTAAGAAATATGGTAGGTGTTTCTCCCCTCCATGGGGACATATCTCCTCAAAATATCTCCTCAAACATATTCCTGTCTGAGACGCAAGATGGATGAAATTTAGTCCTACAGTAACAAGCAGTATATAAAAATTTGTAATATAAAGGTCCTGCAGTTCTCATTTTTATGAAGCTAAACGCAGAACCTTCATGAAATTGTAGACATGTTTCCCACTTTTCTATGACATATATACATTCTTCATTTCTGGCCTAAGTACCAGGGCACTAAGACATGACATTTTGTGGAACCAAAAGGTATTTCATATAATTTACAGGAAGTTTTATGGCTTCCTCTGAGTCTAGCTTTACTGAACTTGTGATGAGGACACATGAGTTTAATACGAAAAGGCTGTGAAGGCAGGGCCAAGGAATTTTTAAATATCCTTACACTTTCTAAAGATTAATCTCTACAACGTCCTTGACATGTACAAATTTCACATTCAGCCTCTTCTGTACTGGGATTCAGGTGATAATTGGAGGTATTAGAGATAATACCAGATAATGCTGTGTACTTTACAGTCACAAAATATTAGTTAGACAGAAATCAGGTTTCCACTATATAGACATTAAGCAAAACAAACCCTGATCCAGATACTTACCAGTTTCGGTGAAAGTGTGGGCCTGCTGATCATATATAATGTTTTTTGATTACTTATTTTAGTCTTACATAAATCTGTTAAAATGCTTTCATGTGGAGGGACAGTAGCTTAAATAAACACTAGAAAGCAAATGAAAAGGCTGGGTAAAAACCACTTGTATTTTAAAAAGTTCGTGCACAGTGCTGTAGGGCTCTTTCATGTATCCATTAACAACAGGAATAAGGAACATTTATACTTATTGATTTTAAATAGATTGAAACTTTAAATTTAAAAATAATATTAAAGTGTATGTAGATTTTAAAGTAAAGGCTCTTACCCTTCCTTGACTACAACCAATATTTCATATGAAGTATGCTTGCCACTAAAAATGGTATTGTGCAATGCAGGTTCCTAGTACTGGAAGATTGGATTGTTCAAGTGTTCTATTTGGAGTGTCAAACAACATGTTAAAAATTCATTAAAATGTTAGTGCATCCGATAGATTCATGGCACTATATTTTAATTTATTCCCGAATTAAATTAATTAAACTGAAATGAGAGAAGGAAAGAAAAACAGGTAAGGAAAATGACATCTATATGAAAATATAACTCCACCAATTACTTGAGAAAGAAATACATCCCACAAGAAAGTATACATCCCACTAGCCATACTCTGTCTCTCAAAGGTAAGTATAAAGGTGTATGGTTTATCCTTTACCTAAAAAATAATGTATCTTAGTTTCTAAAAATAACCTAGCTGTTCAGCAAAGCAACTTAAGCTCCTCAGACCATAGGGAGCTTTTTATATGACCAGTTTTTTTATATGACCAATTCACACGCTGTAATCATTCTCCTTTTCAAGGCTAAGATGCGTTTTATTTCTCTCTGGTGACATTATGTACTATGACATAAGCTTTGGAGCACAGCATTTCAGTTTAAGTAAAAAGCTTTCTTCAGTGTATCCATTGTAATAAAGCTTTTTCTGTAACTAAATTATGTTCCTGCTAGCAGGTCCCTGCTCTATTACTGTAAAGATAATATTTTCCTAAGAAAATGAGCTTAAAAGAATATAAAAATTTGGTTTACTTAGGAATTCAGTTACATCAAACTGAATTAATTTTGCCAGCTTCTTCCTAAACAATTAGTTTGGCTTTTTAAAGTGCTCATACGTAAGTGAAGTTTGCAGTTGCCTAGGTACTTCATATCAGTCCTGTAGGTAGAAACATTTGGGATATCACAAGAAATACACTTCCTCTGAAGTTACATTTTTACAAAGAAGCCCACTTAAAAATAAGAGCACATTTTAGGAAACGAGTACTTAGATTTCTTTCCTCAGAGAATTATTTTCAAATCTAGATCTTGTCAATTGAGTTTTGTGTGACTAAAATATGGTAAGTATTATAAATATAAAATATTTATATAATATATAAATTATATTATAAATAAATATATAATAGGCTAAAATTATAAATATTATTAATAAATAAACAATATATAGTACATAATATATTCTATAAATATATAATATAAATATAATATAATTATATAATCTATAAAATATGGTAACATGTCCTGTGTGCAGCGGTGTGTGTGGGTTTCTCAGTGACAGCCCCAAGGTGGAATGAGAGGTCAGATGCCTGATGTTCCTCGTGCCATGACTGGGAAGACAAAGATGGAAGCACCAGAGAGTCAGGGCCAAGTGCCTTCTCTTAAGAGGCTGTGGGGTCTGGGGCTTAGCTGAGATGAACCTCCATGTGTGTGTGGTTTTGTGTAAGAGAGACACACCTGTACACACAGATGGAGCAGGGATGTAGCCTCAGGGGCTCATATGTCCCGGTGCCAGAAACTGTGAATACTGGGATCCCTGGGCAGGTACAAGGTGAAGTGACTGTTTGAGCCCAGCTGCTGGAGGGATCCACCTTGCCTGTTTGTATTCCACAGTAAGGGACCTTCAGGTTGATCAAGACACCAGTGGTGCTGTTTGTGTCTTTTGGAGTACTGTGTTTTCTGTCAGTGTTGTTCTGTATGGCCAACCGGCAATATATGTATATGTGACGTGGTGGATATGTGTGATCTGTGTACCTGTGCCTTCTGGGAAAACTAGTTCAACCTTGCTGCTGACTGGGACCAGGGTATGGGTCTGTGGGAGACTTGATTCTTTGGGACAGCAGGATTTGGCAAGTTCCTAACACTGTGTGTGGTTACATCTGCCTGTCAATGCCAATAGCAAGGCAGTACTCTGCTCCCCTCACATAAAATCAGAGTTTAAGTTAAAGAAGTTGCCCTTAACCAGTTTTTCACCAAGAGCAGAAACCCAATATTCAGTGAGCTCAAATGTGTCTATGATCTGGTCTGAGATGTGAGGCCAGCCAGCCTCCATATATAACGATATTGCCTTGTTTCCAGGAGTGGGAACACAGAGATTCTCAGGAAAACACCTGGGAGCCCTAGGCAGAGAAGATGCCATCTGTAGGGGGATGTGCTGGCAGTCCTTACACTGCATCATGAGAAAGCTGAGGATATTTGACTGTAATCTTTTGTATACAAAGTAAAAATACAAGTCATGGTAATTTCCTTATCTGTGTTCTGCTTTTGGTTCATGAGTAAGTGCAAGTAATTGTCTCAGGAATGACAGTAATTACTGGAAAACAAAGCTGAAATCCTAGAGGGTGGCTCCTGGGTCAAGCCCTTTATGCAGCTTTGACATTTATCAAAGTTTTCTTCTATGCTGTACCCTGGCTGTACAGATGTGACAGCTTTCTCTGCACCAGACAATAGAGAATGATTCCTGGGACTGAAAACACCAGACTTTCACAATGATCAATTTTCAGTTTCTTTTTCCCTTGAGAGAAGAGAGTCTTTTTATATTTCAGTTTTCTACTCGTGTCTTACTGCCTGGATGGCAACAACATTAATGACATATGAAATGGGTAGCTATGATGGATTACTTCAGCAACAGAGTCAATGTGGGGAGAATACAAACAATCTACACAGAAAGAAAAAAAAAGAAAACCTTTGTCAAGCAACAAATAGAAGTTCAAGAGGGTAATTTTATATACACATTGTATGCATTGTTGGGTAAATGTTCAAAGATTCCCCACATCTCTTTTCCAGTGAGGTCTGGTTGCAAAAAAGCTATCAAGGGATATTTGGTCCATGGATTCTGGTTTAATTTAGTAATTGATGTCTGATGGGCAGGGGACATTCCGTGATGTGAGAATAAGTGTTAAAAATAAAGCTCAAGTTTTTTCCTGTTTCTTTGCTTCTCACAATGCTGTATTTTGCCTCACAGTCCTCAGTTTTCTGTAAAAAAAATACATTTAATGAGAATTTCTGTTCCTCACAATAAGAAAATCCTGACCTGCAGAATCTCTTTGACATTCCTTATTACAATTACTGCTCTATATCTCTTCCAAACACTATATTTTCAAACTTTTAACAGTACCTGTTAATGCTGTTTGATTATTCTGTTGTGGTTTGCTTTATTTAATTACAGAGCTTGAAGAAATCTAGATCACTGTCTTGAAACTTTTGTTCTTTAGACTAAAAGTATCAACTAAAGTAAGCTGAAGGGAGTGATAGTTCCTCCTGAAGACAAATACAGTAAGAGACAAGTAAGCAATACTTTTTTCTTATTGCTAAGTGGAATATGACAGCTGGGAATACACCAGCATTCTGTGCAGCACAGAAAAAATAGCACTGTCTGTTCACCCTCAGGAGATTGCCACATGCTTCTTGGACAAGCAAAGAAACAGTAAAAGTGTGGTGGGTGCAGGTCTTGTTTTCACTTAGTGAAAGTTATGTGCCTGGGCAAGGGAATGCTCAGGAGCCAAGTAACTTCATGTAGTCATCACATTTTGTAGGACTTTAACATTTAAAAAAGTAATTTATTATCACCCTGCAGGTTTTTGACACCATGTCTTTAAGAATGAACACTGCTGCAGAGCACAGTCCTGCTCCCAGTCATTGCCCTGACTTCCAAGGATCAGCACACTCATGGGAGAGGGTCACCAAAGCTTTCTCTGCTCTGGCTTGGAGGCATCTATCTTCTAACTTGGCATCATCTACTCAAGCCTAAGAACTGATTACAGCACCTAAAGCAAAGGCTGGCTTGCATTCACACAGAACTATGTAACAGAGTAAGAGTCTGGGTCCAAAACAACACTCACAAACAATATGACAGAATGCATCGTTCTCAGGGTTTTAAGGCATTTATTTTTTTCTTATATTTCAAAGGGGAATGTGAACTGAGCTTTAGAAGTTTCTTTCCTGATAATTACTGCTCACATCTGCCAGATTTTCAAGGGTTTAGAAGGTTAAAACAGTTTAGCAAAAGTCCCACAAAGTTAATCTCCCAATTTCATCCTGCGGTAGAGCAATAGGGACCAACTGTGCTGAGGACTGATGCCTGCTGCATCTTGTGCAAGTCCATGTGCACCTTTGCAATTTTTCATGCACCCACGTGCATTTTGGCATGGTGATTTGTTGATTCTGCAGCATTTCAAATTTGTGTAGTTTCCATTATAACCTCCGTATATCAGACTGGGAGAGATCCCCTTTGTGGGCCCCTCCAGCCAGCATTGCACTGCCTGCATCCCCAGCATTTGGTCACAGCCCCAGCAGCCAGGGCAGCAGATGCTGCTGGCACAGATGAGGCTCTGCTCCCGAGCTTGCACTACTGCATCCAGCTCATGGATGGTTAAGTGCAGAGCAAGCTGAGCAAATGTAAATTGTGATATTCTTGGGTTTTACTCAACTTCTGTGGTGAGGAAGATATTGTGCACCAGCAGCTGATGGGGACAAAGCTTATGTAGTCAAAAAACCTTATCTTATGATAGTGATATTGCCGTGAAGGGCACAATCAGATTCATTATTAGATTATGGTATATGATCCTTGCAGACAGAGACTCTACATAGTGACAATGATTTAGCATCTTGGTGTTCAAATCCATAGTGCTCACTGAAATCAATACCTGTTAGTTACCTGAGCACCTCTGAAAATCTGGGCCAATGAACTTTAATGCTTCATCAGCTCAGCAAGTGGAGCTTTTCTTCTGAAAAAAAAAAAAAGGGACAAAGGCTCCTGCTGTGTGTTTAATAATGCCTCATTATGCCTGCTGATTTTACATAAAAGGTGCTTAGACCATCTGCAGGTGAACAGCAGCAAAAATCTTACAGAAGCTGTTAGAAAATGCAGTGGTGGTTTGCAGTCTGTCAGATGCTGCTGTTTCACACCAGTGTTGCTTTCATTGATCCTTATTACAGCAGTGATAAACTGTCAGGCTTATCAGCAAGTTCTCCTCAAAGGTGTGACTTGAATGCACATTTAAAAATCTTCCTTTTCAATCCTCCTTTTATCTATCAGCACAAATTTTAATCGTTGTTATCTGTAGAAGAAACGCTCTACCCCAATTAACAGCTTAAATAATTGTGCTCAGTGTGCAATTTGACAGCCACAGCTTTTGTTAACTGTATGATTGCTGCTGTGGCCTGTGCTGGAAAATGGTGTTATTACCACTTCAAGATAATCAGGGAATTCAGAGGCTGAGCAGGACAGAGTCGCATACAGCAGAGTAACTCTGGGTAGCATACTGCATTGCAGCAAGGCAGCTAATAATAGTGCAGCAAAGCACGTTACCTGCCAAGCAATACACTGTGCTGTGGAGAATAGACTGAGACTGTGTCATGTTTTGTAAGCATGCATGTGTTGGAGGGTTTTTGGGGAGCTGAGGCAAATTTCTAATGGGGATGCTAATTTTATGAGCAGTCAAATGCATTTCTTTCACTCTGGTTATTTGTAAAATGTTATCACTGTTATTTGTAGAGTTGGTGAGACAATTCTCTATCTGTCAGAGTACACTGTCTGATGGTACATTGCATAGGGGGCAGAGAAGAAAGTCACAAGCCTGTTGCAGTAACTGTACATTGGTTTAAAACAAAATACAGCAGCAAGAATTATAGAACCAAACATTTTAGTATGATAATGCCTTTTCTGTGAGGATATTTTTGGTCAGAGCTGGACAAATGTTTTCTTCATACATTTCAGAAGAAGTTCGGCACTCAAACATTAACTGCATTAATGTTAATCTCACTGGCCAGTTGTCATTGCTGGAATGGTTGTCACCATTTTTTCTCAAAATTGAGGATGCAAGCAGCATAGAAAGTATCAAAGTCAGACCTACTCCTGTGAGTAAAAAAACTGAAGACTACATTACACTTTCCCATCTCCTTGCAGATGACTCAGGAACTCCCTGTCAATCCACCTCCACCTGAGCTGCCCTGGACTTTCCTACTGGCCAGTGCATGATAAGGGGGGTGGAAGGAAGAAAGGTAAATCAAGTCTGATGGATGCTCAAGTGCCTGTGCAGACCTGTGCACAGTAATCACAGCTTGCAGCACGCTCCAGACTGCGAGTTGATCTTCACCTGAAGCTTTTGCTCTGCATTGCTTATCCAGCAATGTGTGGCAATCTCAAGGAGTGGAGGTTTTCCTTCCCTGTGGCATGTCATTGCTTCCCATTAGTAGCTACAAGTATTAAAAGCACTGGCTAATAAATTGCTCTAGACCAAAAAAAGCTTTTAGCCTGTCTTTAAAAATCTGTCCTGAACAACTGTCCTTTCACTTTCTACACACAAGATTCACAAAGAACATACAGCCCACCCAAATAATCCAGGAATGCTCTGCTAGATAGCATTAAAAAAAGGCTGAATATTTCTGTACAGTAACATTTGCTGAGTATTATGTGGGAGAAAAATTTGCTTGTTTTCCATGAACACTTGGAGAAAAATGTTCAAAACACCTTCAGGAATATTAATAGAAGATGTCATTATTTAAATGGAGAAACAAAAATTTTAGCAGGAACAGTGCAGCCAAGGACTGTCAAATTCACAAGGACATAGATAACAAACCCACCCTCATTTAGTGTACACAAGAATAACTAACCAAGAATAACCAAGAAAGAAAAGCATCTTTCTGTATTATGTATGCTAGTATATTGTTACATTATATATATATAAATTTTGTATACCAAGTTTCTGTGAAAACAGAAGAGAGAGATAATATCTGCCCTGGGCTTCCAAATTTGCTGCTGACTCAAAAGGTTATTAACATGGAGTAGAATTTAACTGGTTTTAAGTCTACAGCTTTTAAATTTTATCATGAAACAAATGAAACATCATGCATAGAAATTTTGCTATTTAGAAGTAGTCTATGTGAATGGAAACTGTTAATATTTAACAAAACATAGAGTGACAGAGAAATACAGAGGTTTTCTTTTACCACTTAGCGACCTTGGAGGATTTTAGCTCAAACTCTCCCTAAATGCTTTTCTTGTCAGAGATAAATGCAAGAAACTACAGGTCCAAAGACAGATTTTTTAGAAAAATGAGTAATATATGATAATCAAGTGAACACATTCATAACCTGAAGTATTCCCTTTCCTTCTTTCCCCACAGGCTGAGGCCACTTGTCATATGTGGGAACTTAAATCAGGAGGGAACTTATATTTTCTTGCATTTGCCCTCACCTTCAGTGGTTGGATACTGCAAAGCTTAGTCAAAACCAATGGATTATATCTAAACACTGGCTAAAGAGGCGAAGGATTTTGTGTTCAGCAGTGATTTACTCTGCATTCATTTGGATGAACAGTAAAATTTTCAGCAAACTCAAAATAATTAGCATCAGTGCTTTAAAACAAAAAATCTAATGCAACTATTTCTGAAAATGGTGCTGGCTTTTAGACTTTTGTTCAGAGAGAAAATAAGTGTAGTTTTTAATTAATTGTCCATTTTTGTGAGTTATGAATTTCTTGTGTTCTTCTTTGCACATGGTTCACTTGCTGCATGTTCTCCTTTGAAACAGATGCTGAATGATCATTTCACAACAGAAAAAATGCATGTCTCCTATCTGCTTTTCCAAATTGCTTTTCTGGGCACAGGTATAACAAAGCATCCACAGATTAATTTGTTCCATGCTCAGTAAAAGACTGTTAATCATGATGAACTAATGTGATTTTAATGGGAATGTCATAAGTACCCCTATGCAAATTCTATTTTAATGTAGCAATTAATTGTAGTATGATTCACAAAATGAGGCAGCTTGCAGTGCAGCATTACAGCTGGTGTACTAAAATATTGTGACCTTTGATGCAGACCTTTGCTATTGACAGGATTTTACTACATAAATCTTGGAAACAGAGTAGGGGCCAGGTGGCTGGGAGGGCAGATGTTTGACCAAGTTTGATTCTTTCCTCTTCTTCTCTGCTGGTAATTAATCCAACTGAGGGAATCAAAAGCAGGTGAGTCGAGTATGACTGGACAATAGTTGTGGTGGAGAAGCCTACTATATAAATTATTCAAAACAAGAATTCTTGTTTCTCACGAAGAAAAGTACCTCTGTCTCCACTGACCAGCAGGGCTTACTCCTTTACACTCACTTATCACCGCTTGCACCTTTTTCCTTTTACTTGTAGTATTTCCAAAAGGCAGAGAGAGAAGAACAGACTCTCCCATTTCAGGAAGAAACTGTAGAAAAATTTCTTCTGTGGTACTGATGAAACAACTGACTCTCCTCCCAGACAGCAAGGACAGTAACAAGGGTATCCCTTAGTACCTGCATCCAAAGGTAAGAAATATGTGTTTGGAGGAGTTTTGAGCTTTCCACACACTGCTACTCACATACCTCTGCTGAAGTGTCTTCTCACATCTCCCCAACACATGGGATATCAATCATAGCACTGCAGTGGTCCTGAAAGATAAATAGAGAGAGGAAAACTGGGTATTAATTCTTCACTGCTACTCTTAAACACAGGCAGTTGTCCTGACATTGTGCAGAAGTCTCCTCTGACAAGGGGGAAAGGAAAGGATGTTCAAGCAACTGAATATAAGCACAAGCAGCAGCCAGGCTCCCTCCTGGATGGATTCTGTCCTGTCATCAGGAATCTGACTTGCCTTTTTGTGGGGTACCCCCAGTTCTGCTAGTCCTTGCCTTTTTTTGTGAACTTAATGCCCACTCTGGGAGTGGAAGAAGAAGGGTGAGGAGAAAAAGGGAGAGAATTGAGAACTGGGGATTAAAACCCCCAAAGCCTGAAAAGGAAAAAAGCCCACAAGGCTTTTCTTTTATCTGGGCATCAGCCTGGCTGATAAGCAGGTCTGTTCTTATGGGATTTTTTTTTTTTTTTTTTTTTTTGTGATAAACTTTAATAACTTGGAGTAATGGTTTAAAGGCCAATTGCAAACAAATGGAACTGATGTTTTCTCATTGTAAAACATAGGGTGATATTTCTCCTAAGTGGGTAAGAGTCATTTTTTCACTTTCAGACTTTTCTGGCAGGAAAATAATCTGTATAAATCAGTTATAAATAAAAGTAGTCCAGACTTTACAAGACATTTTCTAAACATCTAAAGATAGATAGTAGAGATTGACAAAATTCCTCCAACTGGGGGGAGAAACCCAACTCTGTTTTAGATAAAATTTGTTAAAAATAATAATAAGAAACTTATACTATGGCTGAATGGAACATCAAGAGACAGGGCTAAGTGATTTAGGAAGGTGGTTTTTTTGGTTTATATTCTTATAGTCATCATCTTAGCAAGTGCCTTTGGGGAAAGATTTGGCAGCCTACACAGATAGATTATGAGGAAATTGCTATTTTTCATCCAACCTCTCTTACCTCCTGGTTATGCCATTGCATTTCCACTTCTTGTTCGAAGCTCTACCTGTGATCAGGTTTTGTTCTTGTTTTCAATCAGGATGAACAAAGGCAATAAACACTGGAGATAATCCCACAGCTATTAGCAATTGGATTTCTTTTGTTTTTTAGGAAAGTGCTTATGGCTACTGAATTGGAATTAGAAATACATTTGGAAGTCAAATAATTTCCTGAGTGATACACATTCCTGTTTCCTAGATAAGGCTCCCTTTCCTCAGAGCAATGTGAACTGCATGAAATTCATAGAAAACTTGAGTTTCCACTTGTGGCTGTTTCCTGCCTAATGTTTTCATAGGAAATTCACTCTGCAGCACAGATCTTGATTACACATGTATTCCAATTGTCAGATGAATTTTCAGGAGGATAATAAGGATAGTGGGGACGGGGAAGATTTAGCTGGCTAGGAAAACCACATTGTGTTCAAAGTCCCTGAGGAGCTTTTATTGACTCTGCTGCCAGCAGAGATTAGCATGATGCAAACTGGTTAAATATGAAGCCCAGCATTTCCCACTGTTTAAGTGGTTCAAATGATTAGCAGTTCTCAGCCCATCCATTTACATCTCTTTTGCAGCTGGCAGATCCATTTCAAAAAATATATCTGCATGGATTTGTGTACTACTTTAATATTTTTCAATTCAAAGACTTGTACTGGGTAGTCACTTTGGATAAATATCTTACCCATAGCAGCATCTTCAGGAGACCACTGAAGGCATTGTTAGAGCCTCTTTGCTAAATTACAGAAGCCACGATTTGTATATAAGTTGATTTATTCATTTATAGTCAATCACATAAGTGCTGCACCTACAGTGTTTAACATTTTATGGTTGCATGAATACAATAAATTACTTTCCAATTCTTTTTCAATAAAATTTCTTTCTACTGGCATGCTGAAAGTATTTAGTCCTATCTTGACTACAACACCTTAATGTACATAGAAAAGTCTCAACGCAGCTACCATGTTCAGGCAATGCACCCCTTTAGATAGACTGATAGAACAGGACAGAAAGGAAGTGAAGGAAAGATGAGGTGAAATTTCAGAAGTGTGCTACAGTAATTATGTTTTTATGAAGGTCTTTGGGGCTGATATAAAGCTTGAAACCTCCTGTCAACCAAGACAAGAATGTTACTTAAGTATACTGTTTCTGTGTGTTCTTGGGTGTTTCATTACACTGTGTATGAGCAGCACTTCCTCTACACTGGTTTATATAGCGCAGTATAAGATTTTTCTTTAGCTATCTCCTCCTTGTCTGCTAAATGATACCCTACTTTCACAGTACAAAAGTCTCAGAATTTCAAAGATAAGCAGGAAAAATGGTAGTGGAAAGGATACAAGGTATGTTTAAACTGTTTGTCTAATAGCAAGAATTGCTTCTGATGGTATGGGACACTGAGAAAAAAGAAGAAATGGGACGCTGAATAATTCTTAAAAAGCAAATACAAATGAGCTCTCACTCCAAAATCCCATCCATCAACCAGTTCAACTTCTTTACCATAAGCCACTTTCCCCAAAAAACATTAGTATTAGGAACAAAGAGAACAACATATATTTGGCTGTACCATGCAAAGACTTCAGATCCAGCACTGAACGTGCTCATGATTCATTATGAGCTTTGATTTATGCATTGCCTCTTGCCAGACTCTCTTGAGTCTGATACTCACTTCAGAGAATTGCCCCCATGAGCTTGAGACCACTTTGCTTAATCTGTTTTGAAACTGCAGGTGACTCCAGGGCGTGAAATGGCAGATATTAATTGTAGCTGTAAACACCACACAGCTGAAGTCTAACCCTATAAAAGCTGCTGCCTTCAAATCCTCTGACCTTGGTATGATTATACGCTCCAAGGCAAAAGGTCTTTACACTGGTAGCTGTGGAAAATCAATCTCAATTCCCTAAAGATGGGAATGCTGTTGCTAAAGGGCACTGAAAGTTAGCAGCTGCTTTTAACTGCTGGAGTTTTGAAGAGAAGTTTTCAAAAGCAAACACTGGTTTGGTGATTGCACACAGCTTCAGATGTTTATATTGCTGTTTCAACTGTGATGTTTAATTATTAGTATTCCTATCTGAGGAGATGTCCTTGCTTTGTACACTGTCATTTTGCCCTTTCTTAGGATGTTAATGTCTTTGAGAGTCATCCTTAATGTTGGGTATTTTGTAGGTTTTCATTCCAAAGTCCAGGCAATGAAACTATTCATGTTCACATTTTTTTGGTCTAATATATTAATCTAAGAAGACTTGGTCAAACCAAAGACTACAGCTAGATTCAGTGAGAATACTTTCTTTTATTTAATTTAACCAAATCATAATTGAAATAACCAGGAAAAAAAAGAAAAAGAAGAAGGCTAAGGAGAAGGGGAAGGAGAAGGAGAAGGAAAAGAAAAAGGAAAAAGGAAAAAGAAAAAGAAAAAGGAAAAGGAAAAGAAAAAGAAGAAGAAAAAAGAGAAAAAAGAAAAAAGAGAAAAGAAAAAAGTAAAAAGAAAAAAGAAAAGGAAAAGGTTAAATAAGCACAGCTGACAGCTATGTATTACGTACGTGTACCAGCTTATCTGCATTTGTGCTTCCTGCTGGGTATAATAATCAGTGACTGAGTTAAATCTTTGTGTCATTGTTGGTCTCTGGATTATTTATATTTTAGAAAAAAATTAAAAAAAAGGAAGAAAAACATTAATAATGAAAATTCTATCATTCCCCACTTCTTAGCTAAATTGCTATATTTCCTTGAAGTCTTTGGCAGCCCTCAAATCCCTTTTCCCTCTGGAGATTGGGCATAATAAGAGCTCTTTATCTAATTCATCATGAATTCGAGGCTTTCATAATAACTATTTTCTTTATGTCTTAACCACTGCAACTTCAGCCTTCTTAACACTCAAAGTATCTTGATAACAAAAAGCTATGTTTGTTTTCTGATTTTTTTCCTGTTTATTTTCTTTCTCTTTCAAATTCTAAATTGCACATCAGCAAATTATAACCTTGCCCAGACAATGCTGTATCTTTATCTTCTTCCCAAATTCCTACTATTACTATTATTAATTTGAATTACTTTTTAATAATTACTGGTGTTAGTGTTACATACACAGATTATAGGTTTCAAGGAAAATAGAGGCTAAAATGTAGTAGTATGCCCCAGGATATTCATAAATCTTTTTCAGATGCTGTTTGATGACAAATACTTGAAGGAATAATACCCTGCAATGGTTTTAAATGAGATATTACAGTTTTATGTTTTAATGATTAGTAGCAAATTATTGCTAGTATTAAGTGTTTGTCACAACTGATACATTTAAACAAAAAAGCTTAACCAAAATGTTATTCTAGCTATTCCAGCACTGCCTTCTCAGACTTAAATTATTTGACTAACAGGGTGGGATAGACCCCTCTAAATAGAACTTTCAAGCAGCCTCCCAAGTAGGTCTTGAGACTCTGTAGATTTTGTTTCACATTTACCAGTCTCAGATTAGTGTCTCAGATAGTGCAGGGCATCTGAGAAATGTGGTCCTGAGTGCCAGTGTTCAGGCAACTGACCTCACTTGTTTTCTGTCTTATCTATTACTTGATGTGCTCAGGAAGAAAGAAAGCAAGATGTTCTCAAGGAAGAAAGAAGCAGAAAAAAAGCAATAGGATAAAAATCAGTTTTCATTTTCATAACTGGTATCATCTTAAAAGGTTTTGAAAGTATTTAACTAACCTCTGAAAATTAAGTCCTCACTCATTCATTCTTTTCATACACGTCAGAACTGCGTGGAAGTCTTAGAGAGTCAAATGGTTGGGAGGAAATTCTGGAGCCCTCTTGTATTACTCCAAGCAGGACAGCTGCTGACATCAGTTGGTGTCTGCATGGCTTCACTGAGCCTTGAAAGCCTCCAAGGATGGGGATTTGACAGCCTCTCTGTGGAGCCTGGGCCAGAGCTGCAGTGCTATAATAGTGAAACAGATTTTCCTCATGTTCAAGTAGAATGTCTCAAGCCAGAAACTGTGACTGCTCCTTGTTACACCATCTGTTGCTACCAAGAAGAGTTTCACTCTGCTGCTTCTGTAAGTGTCCTTCAAGGAGCTGCTGAAAACCACTAGATTTTTCTCTCAGCCTCCTCTTCACCCAACAAAATAAGCCCATCTTCCTCTAATTTTTCCTGTGGGACATAAACTCTGGTTTATGGTTTTTAACCATCCCGATAGACCTCTGCTGGGCTATCTACAGTTTCTCAATATTTTTCTTGAACTAGGTGGGCCAAATATTGGATACAGGATTCCTGGTGTTGACTTTTAAGTGGTAAATATAGAGGCACAACACCTCATCTGCTGCTGCCAGTCACCCTGAGGTATCCCAAGGTGGTTTGCACTATTTGCTCTGACAACATATAGCTTATCCACAGACTGGTTCTGACTGTGACCCCTTGTCCTTTTAGGCATAGCTGCTACTCAGTCATTTCCCAGCTTGTACTGGTGGACAGCGTTAGTTCACCTGGGCACACAGATTTGTGCTTCTATTACTGAACTCCATGTGATTTCTGCTGGCCCAGTTCTCAACCCTTCCAGGTCCTTCTGACTGAGGGTCTATAGTGAACTGTCTTACACAGTCCATTCCTTTTTTCCACTTCCCTTTTAGTGTCATTCATGGAATTACTAAGTATTAACTTTTTGTCTGCATACAAAAAAATGGTAAAGATTCTGCACTAAGCTTTATACTGACCTCTGGGTACCATGTTCACAGTATTGCACAGAATTCACCACTGCATCTGGTTTACATTATTTCCCATTCCATGGTGTGTTGTTTGTTCACATGTATCAGATTACAATGACACTGCATATTCTCAGCCTCAGTGGACCTCTTAAAAAACAAAATACAGACAGTTTAGGTGTAAGTGCTGGGAACATATGCTTTGCATAAGAAAACAAAGACAGCCAGGTGAACTCAGTAACTCTGAAGAAAGCAGAGGAAGAAAATAATCTAAATATATACTTAGAAACAAAATTTTAGTGGTTAAATGTCATATTATTTATGAAATATATAGGTCAAGATAATGTACTAATTTCTAAGGAAGAAGCCATATTTTACTACTCAGTTCAGTAAAGGAAGTAAAGGAAGTAAAGGAAGACAGGAACAGAGAAAAATACCTCCAGCCACATACACCTTTCTCCAGGAGGTACTTCATCAGAGGATTGAAATATGATTGAATAAGGGGATTCATCAGATGTAACTCACCTCAGAGGGATTCATCTCAGTCTTAGACTCATAATCATATTTATCTCAACTGTTTTTGAAGGTCTATAGTGCAGATATTAAGGATCCTATTCAAATTGATATAAGGAAATAAGCAGTTTGGGGCCATAATTCTTCTGACTAAATGTAAAAATATCCTCTTTAGGTTGCCAGTTTCTCTCCCTTTGTTATATATGGGTTTATCTTTGATTCAGTTGTAGATGTTTATATTATGGACATCTACACTTGGTCACCTGAATCACACCTTTTTTGTCTACAAAGAGATCCCATGGTTTACACAAATTCCAAGCTTCCAGTACGAAATGTAATTTGAATAAATATATTCCTTCTTTGTACTGTGCAATGGAATGAAGAAATGGAAACTGACTTTTACTAAGTTCCTTGGACCTCAGATCAAGTAAGCTTTATCTGCTACTGTTCTATTCTCATCTTAATTCTTTTGCTGTGCTCATTTCTGTTCTTCATTCTAGTCATTATAAGAATGAGAGTGTCTGCAAACATCAGAGCTATTCCTCCTTCTATACAGCCATGATGAGAGGATGCCTCAGGAGGTGATCAAAATGCTGCCTACAAAGACATACAGTACTGTTATCCCAGCTATAAAATAAAAAGAGGGCTAATAGTAGTGGAAGCTGCAGGTGCCAGAAAGAAAATGATTTGATAGAATCAGGGACTAAAGGAGTCAGGAGCAACTTTCAAAGGCATGACATACCTCAAAACACAGCATGCATAGGGAAAATATAATTAATTTAGCTTATGTGAAGCTGGGCAAGACTGACTCCATCACAGTAAATAAGCCACTTACATAGAATATATGTGCAGTATTTTAGTTTTGTGTAATTCTACGAAACAGTAAAGAGAGCCTGAATCCCTGATATTAACAGGATTTCGATAGATACCTCCTGGTATCCCAATAAATATACTGTACAGGAAGAATAGTGGAGTGTGCATTAAAATAATACAGCACAGTACTATTAATTTAGTACTGTCTTACTTTTTTCTCAGGAGGTATGAGCAAAAAAGGTATTTCCTGTTGGCTGGGTTCTGCTGCCCTGAATTCTTCCCTTCTGCTTGCCATGGAACTTTGCAATCTTCAGCATCCTTTTAGGGTGGAAGAGCCCTAAGACACTCCTGAGAGTGTTCAGAGGCCTTTTTGGGTTAGGGAACTGTCACTTCGTACTTCAGTGGAGAACCAGGATCCTTAAAAAGGCAATGCCAAGACAATGCCAGACACTAGATAGAAATTATAATACATTTGAAATACAAATATTTTCTGCTGTTTCATATTCTGTTTATTACAGACAATCCTTTGTCTGGGGATTGGATACTTGCCCAATTGATCCCAGTGGGAACTTGTGTAGTGAAAAAAAGGTTTATATATGTTGTATATCATAAAGATGCTTAATGAAATCATGGTTTTATTGGCAATAAAAACACACCCCTCCTGTGTGCAGTAAAGTTCTGTAGAGTCTATGGTGAACCTGGAATGGGCTGCTCAGATAGAATTTCTGCTCTGGAAAATTGTTCAGAGGCCTTCCTCAAAATCCAGCATGGTAATATATATTTCTGGCAACTAATAAAGTTGTTAAAATTTCTACCTCTTTTCAAAATGGCATACTTCTTCTGACTGCAGAGTTTTAAAAATAATTTGCTGACTGCAGCATAATATTACTCAAAGAAAATTTTCTTGAGAAATTGGCACTATTTACAGTGCAGCCAGCAGGGGTGGCAGGTAACATTTAATTACATATTTAAACGCTTGCATGTTTTGCTATGAACACTGAAACAAGGCAAAATATCACATTTTATTAATAACACTAAAGCCTGATCTGGCTATTGTTCCTCATGGCAGGTGGTATTGCTCAGATCACAAAGCTGTAATTGAAAGGGTATTAAAGTCTGACTGATAATTTTTCTTAGCACATTTCTTTCAACTTGCTGGATTTTTACAGTTAATTATAATTTTCTCAGTGCCATTACAATTCAATACACTTACATGAGTTCATGCAGTTGCAGCTCTTTTCTTAGACATTGGATTTATTTTGGATGCATGTGTTTCCTTCCCTCTAAGCAAGCTTCCTTCCTTCCTTCCTTCCTTCCTTCCTTCCTTCCTTCCTTCCTTCCTTCCTTCCTTCCTTCCTTCCTTCCTTCCTTCCTTCCTTCCGTCCTTCCTTCCTTCCTTCCGTCCTTCCTTCCAGCATGCACACACCAGCTTTGCTGGATTTCAGTCATATCATTCAGTCTTTTTGAGCTTCAGAGACTGAAGCTGTAGCCTCTAGGCATGCTTAGTTCCATGAAACCAAGCCAGAAAAACAGCACCCAAATTAACCTGTTTTCCAGCTTATGATGAATTTTCACCCCAGCTTCCAGACCATTCTACTACCCTGGAACTTCTTTTTTTTCTTTAAAGCTATACCTTAAATGCAAAATCTTTGTAACTTCAAAACCTTGTTGCTTCATATATTCTGTATATAAATACTGTATTGCTATTTCTGTCTCATTGTAGAACAGTTCTTGCAAGTGGTCTTTCTGGCTAATGTCATTTTCTGCTTCAAAAGCTGCACAAGTAATATTTTTAAGATCACTTATGATAATGTGTAAAACTAAAAAGAAAATCAAATTGAGAAATAAACTGTAGCAGAAGCTGGTTTTATGTTCTAGAAACCATCTTGTTTACTAGATCAGAACAAAACTAATCCAGAGCTTCTCTATAGTTTGAAAGCAGCATTAAACTAAGTGCTATATTCTCTATCATGTTTCCAGTTCTGCTAAGAAATACAGCTTTAGAAATAAGATGCCACAGTAATGCTATTGTTCTTTAATTCCTGCAAGTCTTCGAGCATTTTTTTCTCTGCAGTTTAGGATTTCTTCAGCACAGTAGTAAGTGCACAGAAGATTTTTGAAAGGGCAAAAAAATAGTTTATAACATGCTACTTGACCCACTCCTCAACTAATAAGATAAATTCTACCTTCTGTGATGCCTGACTGTCAAGGGGAGTTGGTTATCACAGCTTTACTCTGTTTCTATCAGGTTTACTGCCCCAGGGGTTCCTTCAACCTAACATCTCTTCTGAAAATCATATTGTTCCTACTCTCTGTGTTATCCCACTCAATTATTTCTTTGGGTTTTGTGATGATGCATCACACACTCCAGCATGCCCAACATTGAGTAAATTAACACATAAGGAGTCTACAAAAATTCAGATTTTCAATGATGATTTTCAATATCTATTTTGTCCATTGATGTGACTGAGAATTTCTAACCAGCAAGACTAGGCTGCTTTCAGATAAAAAAAATATATCTACTTTTTTTTTTTAGTTTCTTTTATGAAACCAGAATCAGAACTTCTACGTAATTTAAAAAATATATCTTTTGAGTGCTAGCTTTCTGTCACTGCATCTGCAATATCTACAGTTTCTCTGAGTACTTTGCAGCTCAGACTGTTTATTGGCACCTCTTGCTCAGGAGTAAGAAGGAGCCGGTGCCAGGTTTGACTGAGCAAGATCACTGCAGGGACAGTAGGTGTGATCAGGAACTCCAAATAATCTGCCTTACACAAGTTGGAAATGAACACATTTAAAAATAATATTTTTTTCCCAGACAAATGGGTTTTGGAGAGATTTTATCTACCTCATCTGAGGAAAACCTCTACAGAATACAAATATTCATGACAAGAGTACCACAACAGTTTCTAAGTTTCACTTTTTCTTGAAATAATTGCACTTATCAGGAAAGATGCAGGACACTCTAAGCCTATTTGTATTTATATTAATTTTTGGATGTCAGCATTTAAAATGTTAGGGTTTTTTCTTTGGTTGGGATTTTTTGTTTGGTTGGTTACATTTTTTTGTTTGTTTGTTTCGGTTTGGGTTATTAGGGGGTTGTTTTGTGTGTTCATTTGTTTTTTTTTAGCTGATGGCGACATCACTTTGATGATGAAGATAAATAAATACTTAGTAAAAGATGAAAAGTTTGGCTTAGGTGAATTATGGCTGTTATGTATTGCACAGTGAGGTTTGCCTTGTCATTTCACCAAAATATCTTGCATTCAAGTTCCAATGTGAAATAATCACCAGGACCACAAAAGAAAGAATAAATGTTTCTTTGTGGGCCAGAATGAGTTAACTTATCAATCCAATGGAAAAAAAAATATGGAAATTGGAAAACAATAAAATCTTGCTTCTGATCACTGCCTGATACTGAGAGACATGCAAAAAAGTGGAACAAACCAATTGTGTTTGATTAGAAATAACAGTTAGAAATATCAAGTTGTGATTTGTGAGCACATGCTCAAACCAAGCTTATGAGTTGGGGTTTTGCTACAGAATGATATCTAGAAACAGATTTAATGATCCATGCTATGAATGACATGATATATGACATTGTATGCCTGAAAAAATCAGTACTCTACAAGCGTGATAAATCCATCTGCCATCCATTCTGAAGGAAATAGCAATTCGTACAGTTTCCTCTGCATCACTCCATCCATTTCAGCTAAATTCCAAACAAAGTTCAGGCATGGTAGGTTTCCCAGCCACTTGTACATTGTCTTACAGTAATTCTTGTATGGGAACTCAGTCTTCCTGTTATTAGCTGGAATGTACTTGTGACTGCTTGTTGCTTCAGCCTATCCCAATTGTTCAGAAGTAATATATGGGAATTTTACATTTTCTGCAGTTTTCAAGATTTTTATGTTAAACTGCATCCTTCCATTCGGTGGGGAATTTTTACATAATAAAGATGGGGAATTTTTACATAATAAAGTAGGAACAGTAAATCTAGATGACTTTTCTACAGCATCTGAGGAGTGGTGTATTTACTTACCAGTGACTCCTCAGGCCAGTTATTCAGCTTTTCATCTACAAATATGTTTATTTTGACCAGCCTTCTATCTTCAACAAAAGCTAAACTTAAACTAATCCTTCTGTGTTACCTTGTAAGAGCTACTCTCCTTGTGCATCACCAGTCCCTACTTTTTGTGGTACCACCTCCTAAATAGGGGCATCTATGAACATGGGACAAGTCAGCCAGAGGACCTGCACTGAACCAGGCTGTTTGACAATCTTATCAAGGGAGCTCTGTTCTCCTTCTCCGATGTGTGTTAAGGTCATAGAAGCTGCCCTGCATTGTCCTGTTCCTCTTTGTGATTCTCAGGGAATGCAGGCTGGGCAAGAGATGTGCATTTAGTCAGAGGAATTCCTTTTCTTAACAGACATCTCAATGTTGAGCCAGTAAATTTACCCCACCTCAACATCAACAGACCCAGTTAATTTTCCAGTGCAATAACTGGTTAGTAATGCATAATCACAATACCAATCTGAAGCAAAGATTCTTGAGGCCAGACTTGGGCTGCTGTTTTTAGAGAAGGTTCATATTCATCATTTGCCCTCTGTGCACCTTTACCCATTCTGTCAAGCAAAGGCTGATGTAGCATAAACTGAAAAACTTTTAAAAGTCTTCTCTGTTGGCTGTGGCCTTACAAAATCAATACTAGTTATCACCTTAGATGAAAATGATGGAGTTAGCAGATTTTCAAGAGGTTATAGCATGAGGTGTTGCTGCTTGCAAGTGAAATAAGAAGGATGTTCAGGCTTCCTGGCAGTTGGCCTTTTCCTTAAGATCTCAAGACATTGCCAGTGTCTTGAGACAGTAAGAGCTCTGAGTTCCTCTAACAGATACCTGAGGTCAGTAGCAATGCCCAATTCAAAGACCTCAGTGGAGGTATATGTAGAATTTAATCTTTTTTTATGCACTGAACATCTCCAGCAAAGACATTTCTTTGATGTTATGTAGATTTAATCACCCAAAAGACAAACCATGGTTGTTGGCAATCTTTCAGGACTTGTACAGAAGAAACAAACCTGCTAAATTTGTAAAAAGAAATCCAGCTGAAGAGTTTCAATGAGCTACAACTAATAATCTTCAGTACCACACTAGCACTGAGCAGGCTTCTAAAAATTCCCTGTGAAGAAGACTGGGAGAAAAAGACTGGGAGAAAAATGAGAGGGTCTTTCATAGTACTTGTATTAAAACCCTTCAGTGATTTCCAAAGAAAGACAGAAAATGTGGCTGTAATATAAGAATAATATTTCCCTTTGCCTGGTGATGAATTTTATCTTGATGAAGTAGAAAGCTTGATGAAACTTTTTCATGATGATGTTTCTTGCAGTATTTAAGTTGGAGCTGTGGAAAATCTTATATACATGTATGTATAAAAATATATTAAAATATATATGAAAATTATATATATGTGTAATACATATTTTATTTAAATATATGCTTACATGGCTATAATAATACATACATAGATATATTAGCAAGGTGCATTTAATCAGAGGATTGTTCCATTCTGGATTAAATGGAGGAGGATCAACTGCTTGGAACCAAATACAGTTAAAAAAATCAATCAGAAAATTTTCTGAGGGTAGAAAATAACCCCAGACTTCAATGTCATACACTATTGTACAGCAAGTTTCTCAGTTATTCAGTGCCATATCAGGTAATCTACACTCAGAAAAGTTCATAGGGTCCTTATCAGTTTCCAAGTGCCACTCTGATTTTCCTGAAGTGTGAAGCCTCTGGTAGCTTCTCCAATTTAAAGGCCTTAGCCTGGGCTTTTAAAATTCTATCATTTATCTATAAGGAACATTTTGCCTATTTATGCTGTACCCACATAATCATATAAGCTTACAAAGGTTTTATAGAAAGCAAATAACAATAACAATATAGAAATTACAATATAGAAATCAAATAACAATATTGTGTTTAAGTGTATGCTCCTGAAGGTCAGGGTCTCTGGGAATCAGACACTGTAGTTTAGAGGGTCATAGTGCAGAGGAAAAGGAACAAGGTGTCAGTGGGTAGCAGATGCCTCACATAGTTTAGAGGTGGGTAAAACATTTGCCAACTTGTAGCCACAATTGATTATTTAGTAGGATCCTGCATGAATATACACTCAGCTACTTTTCATTTGGAAGTCTAAAAGCAAATTATTGTCTTTAAGCATATGCCAGCAATAAGAAAACTTCCTTGGCACATATACAAATAATTTTAAACATTTGGGTTTCTTTTAATATAAAATGTAGACATTTTCATGTCCATGTGAGCTCTGCTCTATGCAAGGAGCACTTTGGTTTTTATTAAGTACAGCTGTGAATGGAAAAGAAAGGGCAGTTTAGTGTTGGATGAAATTTGCATAGCTTGTTAGAATGGTTGTCAGACAAAAGAACTTGTATATTTAGAAAAAATAAAAAAGGTTTGATTCTGGCCATATCTCAGTGCAATCAGCTAGTGATATTAAAATGCAAAGACTGGTTTTAATTTGCTCCTTGAATTAGCTTTATAGAAGGACTTTTCAAGGGATGCTTCCATTTTGATTATTAAAATTGCTGACTTAGCCTGGACTGTTCAAATCTGATGATTTCAGGTATGCAGTATCTACATTTCTCAGTGAAACTAATTTGCTTACTTTTTCTTGTTGGGGTCTTAATATGGACCCAAGTGTCTTCATTTTAATTGAAATGGAACAATTAGTCTTCTTCATGAAATAAGACATGGCTTATCTTCAGTTAATAATCAGTTGTGTAATTGGTGTTCAGATGCAGTTTAACTGGGAAAATTGCAGCATTTTGCCTATGTGGGGTTATTTGAATACTGAACCGTAGCTTCCTGTAAAGCAATCAATTCCTTATGGGCACACAAATCCTTGCTTGACCTTTTGAAATAAATTAGCAACAGAATCCAAGGGTTGGTATTTTGATGTAAAGGTTGCAATGAATGCCATCTGTCGGGTATCAGAACAGTTTAATGAAGGTTTCTTTTACATCAGGTTCAGGAGGATGCTCTGGGTGCTGTGCTGCAGCCCTGCCTGTGTGTTACAGTAAAGCTGGACAGTTTGCCTTCCTGGGACTTAATGAGAAAATCTACCTGGAAGATCTGAAGTGCTGCAGACTTCAATCTATTCACAATGTATGAAAGATTCCTCTGTAGTTGCTTGCTGAACAGTATTAACAGCAGCTGCCAGAGCAGTGGCCTGACAGAGGGGATGCTGCTGCAGCTCTGTGTGCTGATGTCCAGCCAGCAGCCAGGTGTCCCCATGGGCACAAACACACGGAGCTGAGCTGAGCCCCACACCCCACAGTAGCTCAGGAAGATGGCCTGGACCCTCTGGTTTCTCCAGCAGCCAATTCAGTCTCTCCAGTCCATGGCACCAGGGACACAGCCCCACCCCAGAGGCTGTCTCTGAGACTCCCCCCACACCCCTGCACACAAGACAGAACATCTCACCCAGACAGGTGGCTGAAAATGAGACTTAGTGAGAGGCCAGGCCAGACTGTTTGTCACACAGAGAGCACACCAGGCTGGTGCACTGACCAGCCCTTGCTTACACAAGATTGGCCCCTTTCATCCCCTTATCTTGCTATTTTCCCACTTGCTTCTCTCCAAAACACTTTGATCCTTTCCTCATCCTTCCTAGAATGTCCCATAATAACTCCTGTGCTATTCTGAAATACCCTTACCCTGCCCACCCAAGCTGGTGCCCATGGCCCTGGCTGTGGCCTTCAATACTGAGTTCATGGGGACCCTTTCCTGTTAGCTACTGGTGATGGGAGTCCACCAGCCCATGGACTGAGGTTCCCCTGGGCAGCCTGGGAGTGGGTGGGATGGGGCTCCATGGGTCTGATGAAATGACTGAGGATCTCTCTCACTCCAGTGTGCCCCCTGCTTCTTCTTGCATGTGAGGATGTCTTTAGCTGTGTAAACTAACAAGTTGTCATCATTTGAACATGAGGAAGTAACACAAGGAAGGGGGGGGAGGGACAGAGTAATTCTGTCCTTCAGTTTGTGGTCTGCCCAGATTTCCAAGCTGTGACACAAGTGTCTGTGTTAGTAATGAATGACACATTTACTACATACTGGGAGAAAAAACCCTCCCAAACCCTATTTGGCCCTTCAGTCCACACCATCTAAGATAGGTGGGTCTGTCTGGTCCTTGAATTACCATGGTGCTGATATTGCGGGGTAAGTGTGGAGTTAGGAGCTCAAAATCCTTCCTGCCTTGGCAGGGTGAAGGGCCTGGTCACCTAGGACTCACAGATCTTTTCCACTGATACCCCCAGTGGAGATCCAAGATTTTGTCAGACTTCTTTTTGTCTCCTACTTCCACACAGTCTGTCAAAACAATTGCCTTCCCCTTGCTCTACATAAAGTCTAGTAACAGAGTGGAGTCTTGGTCCTTGGAGAAATTCAAAACCCAAATGGACATGACTGAGTTACCTACTGTAGGTGAACCTGGAGAGTGCTGTAGAACACAATCTTCAGAAGTCCTTTCCCACCTCAGCCAGTCTTTTATTCTTCAATAAAACATATATTTTCATTTGGGGGAAGGGAATCCTCTTTTCTCATATACTAGGTACGAGCGAATATACCCTATTAGAAAACTGTATTATTTTTTCTATTCTTTATTTTATAAAAGGCTATTAAAATGACACTGGATAGAAAGATTTGACAGAATTGTGAAGAGTGGTTGTCTGAGCTACTTGAGATGATACTCTCCAAACTCGAACACAGAACAAAAAGGTTAAGCTGTCAGCTCTTATTATCTGATAAAAATGCAATGAATAAAAGTTTTTTCTCATGTCATCACCCATCATATAAAAATATTTGAAATATACCCATTTCTTTTCATCCTGTTCTGTTCATACTGGTTGTAAAACTGAAATTCTTTCAATTGAAGTAGAAATCCTTTGTAAGTTTGAAATTGGAGCATCTAACACCATAACTGTTATTATGTATCTAATTCCATTTTTATTAAAGCATGAAACAAAAACTTTCTTAAAAGCAATAAATCTTTGAAAATCAGTTTAAAGATTCAGGCTTAATAAATTTGTTCGAAATACTATTTTTTTCTACCTATAAAGGAATTTCAGAACAAGTCTTAAATAAATTTTAGAAGATGGTCTAGATCCCTAGAATACTTCCTTCTTTCTATTTGCAGCAGAATATTTGCTGCTTTGTAAACCCTATCTCTTGAAAAAAATCTTTGAACAGAAATGAAAAAGCAAATACTTTGAACACTTATGGCAAATTTTCAAATTTTCTATGAATGTCCAAATAAATTATGAATCTTCTAATTTCAGAATCTTAGGCCAAGACTGCCAATAACAAAGTTAGAGTTCCTAGAATGAGAGACCAGAATACCAATTTCTGCATTTTCATCAGCTACTGTACTGGAGTCCCTAGGAGAATAAATACAAATCTGGCATCTGTTGAATTCACCTTACTGCAGTGTGACTGGGCAATGCACTCCAGAAAAAAGCAAGGGAAATCTGAAATGTTTTTCCAGGGAAGCATTTTTACAGCTGTTGTAGATCTTAAAATCATCTAGAAGATTCTGTATTCTTCAAAAATTAGAAGATGACTGTTTAAAAAATGTATTATTTTTGAAAAAATGTAATAGAGAATTCCTTAATGACCTCAGGAATTGTGTACTTTTTCATCTGAAGAGACACTGAGCTACTTTTCATGTGCAGATTTATAAAAGCTTTTACTCATGTGAACACAAGGACAAACTGATAATGCTAACTAGCCCTTAGTTATTTAGGTACATAGTGATGCCAGATGGGAGGAGTTTTATGCATCCTTGAACATTTAGCAATTGCTGAGCTGTGGTCTACACAGTCTATTCAGTGCATTTCTGAAGGGCAAAAAATGTCGTCTCTACCCATTAAATATGTCCTTGTTCACTGTACCTAAAAGAACCAATTCCCTTGTTACATAACATCTCTTCTGACTGCCTTGTTTTTCCCTTCCTTTAAAAAAAAACAAACCATGAAAAAAATTCATTAATTTTTTCTATGAGTAACAGAAGCAAACCAAAGGGATAAATATGCTCACCTGAATAGCTGACTGTTCCAGGTCAGTGGCATTACCATACAGAACAAGGTGCACATGCATGAGGACTGGCTGAAAAACTGGGTCCCTGAACTGTGTGATGCATGTATTTTTCTTATCAGACAGGGCACCTAGCTAGTGAAGAATTAATTTGGAAAAAAATTCATCTCCTTATTCATTTCAAGATCCAGTGCTAGCCAAGGGAAGACAGCTTAATACATAAATCTTAAATTGGAAGTTAGTTATTAAAGCTGTAACAGCTATGATTCAGATGCAACACAACAAAATCTGCTTCTGCCAAAGCTGGGGGAAATGTCCATGCTCACAAGGACAGATTGACTTTCCTCAGACTGAGAGGTTTTGTTTCTCCACGGGTCCTGCACAGAGCAATTGGATGCTTAGCTCAGCCCTGACTCAGGTGAAGTGCAGAATTTCAGCAGGAGCTTCCTTTTCTAGTAAGGAGCAGCTTCAGTAGGATGAGAGAGGACATATCTGCTTGGCGCCAAGCCAAACCTATGAGGGCTGAGACCAGCATGGAGTCCAGGGGAGTGCTCTGATCTACCTAACAAACACTGTGCTGCTGTAACACTGCTGCAACCCTGCAAGGAAGCCATCATCTCTTCCAGCTCTGGGGTTCAATGCCAAAACTGCACTTTAGTCCTTCCCTGATGCTCCTAGGAATGACTGCTAAAATTCTCAAGACCTATCACGGATGGTGTCATGTTGAGGAAATGTCTTCCAGCAAATCATGGGGTTTAGTTCATCTGAATTCTGAATAATCACTCAGAGTACTTTCTTTCAAAAGCAATATTTATTTTTTTTTCATTGAGATAAGACACATTATGTAGTACATAAGGTAAAAAATACTGCTAGGAAAGCTGCATTTAACTGAGATAACAAATGCATATATATATATATATATATATATATGTATTTTATATATATATATATATATATATATTGCACTTGAGAGAGTAGGCTCTAACCCAGAAGAATACAGTAAGTAAGAAGCCAGTGAGTGCTTTGAAATTAGAAATCTTGCTGAATTTCCTTTGAAAATGTATTTAGTCTGCGGGTGTGTGTTCCAATTCCACCAACAGAAATTATCCAGATTAAGTTTTTTTTAACACCTTTGCTTTTTAAGTTAACATAAAAGGTAAACAACATAAAAGTTACTACAAAATAATGTTATGGAAAAAGAACTCTGCAATTTCTGCTAATAAATAAAAATGAAAAATTTTGCTGGTATTTGATTTCACCAATACCATTGCAGCTCAGGGCTCACGTTTTGGGGAGTTTTTCTTAGTTCAAATATCCTTGACTGTCCTGCCCTGGCTGGGAGCATGCAGCCTGCACGGCAGACAGCAGCATGAAGCAGTGAATGGTTCCATTCTTTACTAAGTGTCTCAGAAGTAACACTTTATATTTGTGACAAGTTCAGCCTATATTTAAGAAAGTAAACCAAACATCAGCAATAGAGTGATACTTACTATACCCATTTCTTTTTACTTCACTGCTGAATTTTTCTGCTGGACTCTGGCATCCACTCCTGACTGTATGTAATTCAGGTAGTTAAACTATTAGCTGTTCAGTATTTAAAATGAGTATGCACACCATCTTTTCCTTGTGAACCTTGCTTATGTGCCTAAATCAGATTTCTGATCTTTCTACATAGTCAAAAGAAAAAGAAGAGCTTTTGGGGGCTAAGGCACACTTTGGAAGAGCCTCTCTCCAAATTGCCTGTAGCAGCAACTCAGACTCCCAGACAAGGCTGGATCTCCCAAACTGGGAGGTGTAAATACCCCTCCCAACTCATGGCTGCTGGGGTGGATACTGAGGGAGCAGGCAGAAGTGGGGGGGAGATGCCACATGCAGTGGATTCCTGCTGCACCATTTCCTCTGGGTGGTGGGAATTAAAAGACAACTTGAAGCACAAAGCCATAAAATGATGTTTCTCAAAGCCAGTGCTAACTATGAGGCCAGAGTGCTTAGGCATAATTTGGGCATAATTCACTTAGGATTATACACTGGAGTGCACTGTCTAAAAAACAATTAGTACTGCTAAAGTCTTGCACACAATTTTCATCCAAAAGAAGCTAAAAATAATATAAGTGCTGGGTCAATCTTGTTGTTAAAATAGAGACAGAAAAAAAATGAAGTCATCTTTAAGAAGTCCAGCAGTCCTGAACTATGAAATGAAGCTGGCAATCTTTTGTTACAGTGCTATTCTTTTAATGTGAATTGCATTAAAAATGATGAATCACTTCCCAAGTCAGCATTCAGGAGCAATTTTAAATAGACATTTTGGAGCCAGAGAGGAAAAATTAATATAAATAATAAACCCTCCACACTTTTTGAATCTCAGAGGTTAAAGTACAGGAACAAAAGTAACAACATTTCTAAGGGATGATTCATTAACGTTTTGCTAAAATTATAAAAGAGCACTTAAAAAATACTTGAGCTGATAAAAAGTAAGTCAGAACATAATGGCACTTTTGTAACAAAACTATATTACTAAAACATACTGTCTTGAAGGCCCTCAATATTGTATTATAGCACATGGCTATATATATAATTATATATAATTATAAACACACTATTGTCAACCTACCTCACTCTTTCAGGGAGACAAAACCACGAAAGACAACACAAACAAGATTAATCAATGTCTGCTATTAAATATAAAACCTCAGCCATTAAACATGCTGCACCATTCCCTATGTTACATTCATGATCAAAACTCCAATTCTCTGTCATATTTGAATCTGCCTGTATTTTACACTTTTGAAGCAGCATTTTAAAATCTTTAAAGCTAGTTTGGAAGGAATTTTTTTTTTCTTTTTCAGCTAGAGCACTTTTATAATATTTTAAAAGGCATAGAAAGCTGTTCTGTAGCTTTTAAAGTGCTTGGTGTTGTTCAATGATATTTTTCTGAAGTTAATAAATGATGCACATTTTCCATGACACACAGACATTGCTTAATGGGTTAATATGCTTCAGCAAAACACAGTCAAATGAAATTCACTGTCAACAGCTTAACCATGGTAATACAGAGCTGAAATGAGACAACTAACCTCAGATAACTAAGATTAATGCATATATGACAAAGTTATAATAATCCATATTTAAAACAAAAAACCCACCAAGCCCAAAACCAAATAGTGATAATTAAATCTCAAGCACATTTTTGTTTCTCAGTAATGAAACTGTAAAACAAATCAATATTTTCAACAAACAAGTGCCTTATCTTCATTGCCTGCACAGGGAACCTGACACTCCCCAAACAGCAGCAAGGATACCAAGGGGGATGCTGTCTCTCCCTGTTCATGCAGAGGAAGCTCCTCCTGGGCAACTGTGGGGAGCTCTGGGCAAGGGGCAGGAGGCCAGTCTAGGTAATTAGAGACCAGAATCAGCCCCAACCAACAGGGATTTGTCTGGGGAGCTGGCAGGAGCCCCCTCTTCCAAAAGTGCCTGGAGATGGCTCCTGTGGAGTAACCATGGCAAAAGTTTAAGCTCCCACACTCCTTGACCATCACCGGTGTCCCAGTTTATGCAACACATCTACTCATTTTAGCATTCAATTTGCTCAAGAAAAATCAATAATATTTTACTTTACTAATGAGTTATTTCAGGTAGTGATGGGTTTTTCTCCTTGTATCTCACTCTGTTGACATGGAATGCTGGGAAGTTCCCTCTCAGAGCAGGACAAACCATTTTACACTCATATAGGCTCAAATTCTTTCTTCATTTATACCCACTGAACCCTACTGACTGTTAGGAGGGCTGAAAACGTAGAAATGGCAGCAGAACTTAGGTACAGGAACTGGTGAGTGAGAAACACAACACTATTTGATTGCCAGCTATGAAAAATACCTACACAACTGCTGTTACACTGCAGTGGGCACTGTGCCCAAAGCTCACTCTAAGTGAGCTCTGAAAAATCTCAGTCCTCAGGATCTAGCTAAAGATAACCATAATCCCATATTCTTGGATGCTGATACATAAAACTGCGATATACCTGTTTAGCTGCCATGGCACTAATCAGCATAGCTATGCTGAGCAAACATTTTTGCTTATTGCAAAGGCAGGCTAGTAGCAAAATTCAAATTATTAATAAGTAAAGGTCCTCAGAAAAATTCTGCTTAAGAGTAAACACCCAGTAAGCTGAAATCAGTGGATCTTGATTTTTTTAAATTTTCTTTTCTTCCCTTTCTCTGTTTCTTTATTTCTTCTTTCTTTTTTTCCATCTCTTTTTTATCGGGGTGGTCTTGAACTGCAGACACAATCACAACGCTCATGGTGATCCAGCTGTATATCTATTAAGGCCATGTTGTTCCTGGTTCTTCCTTTTCTCCTGGGATGCCCAGCCTCAGGGATGAATTTCAGCACCTGAGAGGATAAACAGAAATGCATTGATTAGAAAAAACTATTACAGATAAGGTGTTGGGGTCCTGAGGGCACCAACAGCCCTTAATGGCCCTGACCAGCATTAATTTGAACACATTTTTGGTTTAATTCCAGCTTTTTTTTTTCTACTCTGTGACATCCTGCTGTACTGTTTGTCCTGGAGCTTTGACAGATTGGATTATTTCCTACATCAGGTGTCCTTATATCATGCAGTTCCCTAACCATGTCCAGAGTTGTTCCTTTGCATGTGAATTATCAAGTATGTTTCTTTTGGCTTGTCCTTGCAGTACCATAAATATTTGAACTATTCTGTCCCTTCTCTCACTTGTATAATATTTCTGCTCTAAAGAACATGGAACATTTTTAAATGAAAATGAAATTTGTGAAGTATATATTGTTAGAATTGGTCCAAAAAAGAAAACCCTGTGGGAGGCAGAAGGAGATGAAGGGAGCTTGTGCAAAACATGTGTCAGATCCCATTTAGCTTCTCTGGAATATCTCTTTTGTTGGACTATCTTTAAGATCTCTGCCCCAATAAAAATAATTTAAGAATTTACCATGAGTAATGTAAACCAAACAACAACAACAAAAAATTCTTTCTCAGGAAAATATATATCATACAAGAGGCTTCTGAAAAAAAATTTATTTAGGCAGGATTACCCTGAAACTCCTGAGGGTTATAGGTTATAAAGAAGATGAAAAAGAGGCAATGAACACAAGTTGCAAAGAGATTGGACTAGATGACTCTCAGAGCTGCCTTACACCCTATATTTTTATATGAATCTATGATTCCCTGAAAATGGTCTTAGAGTATGTGGAAAACATACACATACACATACACATACACATACACATACACATACACTTTCACACATCTGTGAAAGTTTAAGTACATAAACCATGGTCTGGAAAAAGCTGAGGAGGATGGTAGTTTGCAAGCCCACCATTGGACACTGAGCTGCTGTTTCAGAGCTCATCCCCTATCAGTCTGGTGGTGCCAGTTGAGGAGAGGAAATCCTGGTTTATGTCATTATTTTACTGTTGATGGGCATACAATAGTTTAACAAGAGTGATTAATTTCTAATTTCTGTCCTGAAACTCAAATACTAGTTTGAATTAGGTGCAACTAATGAGTTAAGACTAAGAACACTTCAACTCTTCTACAGCATTTTTCTGCCCAAATATCACAGCACATCTCACACAGTGATCATAGAATCATAGAATCCTTGGGGTTGGAAGGGACCTCGAAAGATCATCTAGTCCAACCCCCCCTGCCAGAGCAGGGCCACCTAGAGCACTTCGCATAGGAATACACATCATTATAAGACTTCTGTAAATGGAGAATCTGAAACTGCTTTGCTCAAGGCTCTGAAACACATTAGTAGAAAAACTACCGGTGGCATTACATGGTCATTACATTTTCCTTTTGAAATAATCTAATAACTGTTGAGGAGCAGGACATGGAGAAAGCAAGGCTGCAGCTCCACAGCTGGAGAGAGGCAGGTGGGCAGGTTCTCTGCAGCCTCAAGCACTTGAGTGCAGACACCATGCTAGAGTTAACACATCTCACCTCCTGGTGGGCTGTTGGGCCTCATGCTACCTTGGCCAAGAGACTTCTAGATCAGCTTGCTTTGTGTTGCTTGTTCAAAAGATGGAGAGAAGTCTGTCTTGTCTATGACCTTCCAAAATTGCTAGTCAAGTGGGATGTGAAATCAAACCATCTTTAGTGTATCAACCATAAAAACACTCACACTTCTGCCTTGAGTAACAGGCCCTCTAACTAACAGATCATAATGTTAATCAATTAATAATTCTGGTTTTTTTACAAAGTACTTTCTGTACTTTGACATGGCAGCACCATGCTAGAATTGGGATAAGTCTCAGGAAGAAGAGGGGCTGCATACCAGATCAACAAAATTAGCAATGTCAACAGAATTAGGAAGTTAAAAAAGGAAGAGTGAGTGACATGCCGAAGTTTAATTATGGATTAGGTTTAACAGTTCATTCTCTGCCATTAATGCATGGAGGGTAGGAAGGCTATGGGACACAACAAAAGTGATAAACACTGAACAGTCTACTATTTTGTGGTAAAATTTGTTTAACTTTGTAATACTGAGAGGAAGGACTGTGCCTAAGAAAGGTATAGACGTTGCTTTAACATGTTGGGACGTTATTTTCTCTTTTCCTTGTTAAAAATGCAGAGAGATTTTGTATTTTTTTTTTTAAAGCTACCAAATTTCAAGTATTGACTGCCTCAATAGATGCAAGAAATGAAAAGATGGACACAAGGACCATTCACTGTACCACATGGTCATCAAAGACACAGAAGAACAGAACTCAGTCAGGTTGCTGTGATTATTACAGAGCTTAAAATAAGCTGCATCTTCCAAGATCCTTTTTCAAGAAAGCACACTTTTAAAATCAAATACAGCTGCTGACGCTGAACTCATGCTAAAATTCTTTATTTAAAGAAGCCTTTCATCAAAATCTAACAAATTCATGTGATTGACACTACAAGATCATGGGTAGGAAGATCTGCTTTTCTCAACTGAGAGTAAATGAAAGCATGCAAGGGGATGAGAGCGAAGATGTGGGCTGTATTTAGGCTAACAGACCTTCTGACAGCTTGGGGATCTGTGTTTTATATTAAGAAACATGAGCAGAGTATATGGGCTTTGCTGATAAGAGTAGAAAAACGAATTGGTAGGCACTTCCCCAGACAAGACAGGAAAGCAGTGTTTGAACACAGCTGAAATGGGACTGCTTTAATAGCTGATCACAGAACTGATGTTAAAGCTCTTCGTCTAGCTTCCATCTAATAGTTTTAGTTTCAGCCAAGTAGAAGGGAACTGAAAAGAATCTGACACTAAGGTCATTTCTGGTGACCACAGTAGTTGAAAGAAAAACCTTTATTCTGAAAATTAGCAGCTGTTTATCCACCACCTGATCAAGTCCTTATAGGTGAGAAACTACTGAATTAATGAAAATAGTTCAAAGAAATTTTTTTCAGGAACCTTTATTGCTCCTTTTTTGTTGGGATCAGTAGTTTTAAGAAAATATGGATGTGAGAAAGGTCTGGAATGCTCAAAGGGTTTGTTTTGTGTGGGTGAAAAAGAATAACCTTGTAGTTTCAAATTAAAGGAGCAATGTCTGTCACACTACCAAAATATGGTGCCTCAGCTGTTCAGATCAGTGCCTCACTACACCCTTATCCCCCTCATCAAACACCAAGTTTATTATGCAATTAAAAAAAGCAAACAAAAGACTTAGTTTCTGAGCTGGACTTGGTGTTTACAGGTAATAAAAAGAAAGAGTATCAGGGCCCTGTAGCATTTCTTGTGCGTGCTGAATGGTATTTTACTTTGTAGCCTGCCTGAGCATCTGAGAGGTTTCAAGGTAAGGTGACTGTGGCCACTGCAAAATTCTCCTCCAGGGGCAGTGGAGAAGGAAGTATAAAGAAAATGCACATTTGTTTCCCTGCCAGGAATCTTCCTCATTAACTGTGCATTGAATTTGGATTCCAGCCTCTGAAGGACTCTTTAAATGAGAGAGCAAATCCATCACAAAAAATAGTATCTGAAAGCCAAATTCATTAAAAACTCAAACTGGAATTAGGCCACCTCATCACCTGGAGAGCCCTCCAGGGAACCAAGGGGTTTCCAGTCTGTTTGAGGACACCAGGAAATGGCAAAGGTCTTTGGTACAAAGTTTGGGTCTTGCTTTGGAGGCAGCGGGGTGCTCTCCAGTGGCTTGTGGAGTAAAGGAGGTCAGGGCTGATGGCCCAGAAGCCTCTGTAACCTCAGCAGACCTGTAAGAGGACTTTTCTACTTATCATCTCTTACTTTATTTATTAGGAACAATAAGTTCTGGATTGACTTCTTGGCCAGTAGTTTAAACACAAAGAGAAATCCAAAGCCTTACTCAAAAATCAGCTCTTTTAAAAATTTTCTGATTAGCTTAAAGAAGACCATAGGTTTAAGACTATAGCTTACCAAATACCTGGTAAGCTTCATATTCCAGTGACAGGGGATGGAGAGCAACTCTGGTTGCTACTTTAGATAGCGAAATTTGTACTTCACAGAACTTAATTTTAGAGAGTAGGATATTAGATAATGTTGCCTAGCAGGATTTTAAAATATAATCATTCTAGCATGCAAAACAAATTATATCTGTCCGAGATTCATGAAAAAGGAAGCATCAAAAGTGCAAAACATTCAGCATAGATCCAAGTTCTGATATGGATGAAAAATCTTACTCCGCAATTTTTGGAATTTGTCTAATCCAAACTCAGTTTAGCTGTGCTTGGAGCATAAGAAACAAAGCATTATGGGAATGTGGTTCACAATTTAGCATAAGGACCTTTATTCTAGCAGAAACATAGCCTAAAGAATGACACAAACCCAAAGCTATATTCTTTTTTACGAGACATAATTACAGGATACCAGGAACAAGAAAAAAAGAGTTATTTTGATGATCAGTGGTAGCATTCAGTCTAAGAGGTTATTAAATGTAAATGGGATTATTTGTTCTATTTTTGTCTTTATATGAACAAGAAACACTTGGTTTTAACACAGCAGACATAGGAAAAAAAATTGGCTTAAAACTCAGGCATCTGAAACAGTCACTAAAGCTATGAAGCTTTCCCATACAGGTCATCAACAAGACCCTCAGGTTTGGTAATCTTGTCATGAACTGTGGCTCCAGTTATTGCTTTTTCACTGACCAGATACAGATGTTCTCCATTCCCAAATTGCTTTTCTTCACAGACTTGTATCACAGGATGTCTTGCTTGCTTAACTTCCAGATACCAACCCAAGAACTTTCATTTTCATCTAGTAAATAATGAACTTTATTCTTTCGCTGCACTTCTGTCCTCTCTCTACTCACCCTGTGACACAGCAGTCATTTCTGACTCATTCTTTTTCCTTGAATTTGTATTCCAAATAAATTCCATTGCTGCTTCTTGTATAATACTTCTATGCATTAACTCCTTTGCCAGGTAAATTCTGTACCTTTATTACCATAACAACCTTTCATCTGCTTTATACATGTACTATCAATGTGAGGACATACAACAATCAGACCATACTCCTTTCACACTGGTTTGATGATGATAGCTTTTTTTAACCCCTTTCTTTCGATGTATTGACAGCATTTGTATAATTTTTTTTCCAGTTATCTACTGTTTCCCTGTGTAAAGACAGGAGAGGAACTACTGTGCACTCTTTCCAGTTCCTCCTTACAGCTTGCTCCTTGTATCTTTGAAAAAAGCAAATTAAAAAAACCCAGAAACAAACCACACAAAATTGTATTAGTTAGATTTTAGCTATATTTCTTAATTTTACTGCAAGAATTCCTCTGTCTTACTGTAGACCAATGTCATCTCTTTATTTTCTCCCCTGTTCTCCTTTTCTCCCCCTTATTATTCGTTACTGTCTGGTTTTCCCTTTACAATGTTTGGTGAATTAAAGCTGTTTTAAAGCCCTAGTATCCAAGACTTAGTATTGTATAGGTTCTCAGAGTTGCCTGGTACCTCTCAGGACAGAAAGTTATTGTGAAGTAGCCACCTTAACACTAATTTAAACCTTGTTGAGACTTAATTGTGTGTATGTTAAATAAAGGCACCATATAAGCTCTAGTCAATATGAAACTTGAATGGAGGCATAGCACTTCAAAAAGGGGAGGATGAAAATGTGTAGGGGGGGAAAGAAGCACCATATAGACATTGAGAAATGCATCAGTCTTTACAGGGGAGATAACTAGGTAGGTAAAAGATGCAACCAGCTTTCACCACTTTTCTTCTTATGTGCCTTTTAGCTGTGTTGCTCAGCACTGTGTTTGTGGAGGTTTACACACTCTGACAAATTCTGGTTGCTACCTTAGGAGCATTTATTCCTCATGGAAACTCATTTCACATCTCATCAGTTAGAGCAATGAGATGGGGAAACTGATTTCTTGTTTTTCTGAGTTGTGTGTATGCTGGGTGAATGGCACAGCTGCAGCCTGAGCTGAACTGAGCTCTGGCCTAAGTTCTCCCACACTTCCACTCCTCTGGGCTGGGTGATCTCCAGGTTTAGAGACATCCCCCCTTCCCCCTGCTCTTTCAGAGTAGCTCCAAGCTTTTCCAAAAAAATGCACTGCAATGGGAAAGACACTGTCACTCCAACTCCCCTTTAGCATCTTAGGCAGCAGTAGACATGAGCATTTGATTAAGGTGTGCTGCATCCATTTCTGTGTATTGCTCAGCCTTTTTCTGTGACATAATTCAGTATCACTTATGATAGACTGTGCCTGAGAGACGTTTTGAGACACAGCCAGCATGTGGCCTGTTTGATTTGCAGGGTTCGTGACACTGCGTGGTAAGTCATGAGTATTTGTCTATGAGCCCTGTCTCAAGCAAACTCAGAAATCCATGGAAAAACCACAGAGCATGACAAGACTCCTGCAAACAAACCCGTAAAACTATCTGTTTACTCAAGTTATGAATCCATTTACTTCTGGAAACTGCTGAGTATTTTGGTAAAGCTATGGCCAACTGCCAGATTACAAAAAAGACCTAAGATCTCATTATTAGCACTTCCCAGGGCATTAAAGAAAAAGATACCCCTTACCGTGGCATTCTCATTTTCTCATTTTCCCTGCTTTTGCATTACTTCTTACAATTGGATGTGATAGGAAAGAGCTGTTCAGTCTGTTCAGGGAACTGGAGCAGCACTCAGAGCTTGGGGAAATTAAAGGCTACACGTGACAGCTATTAGTCCTGTGATACTAGGAGGGATTGCTGGGTGATGAGTGCAGTGTGAGGCTTTGAATAGGAACTAAGGGGAAACTAAAAGCCATTAAGAGCATAAGGAGAAGATAACCTTGAAATGTCTCTGTATTAGAAGCCTCTCTCTCAACAAATGCTCTGGGTATCAGTGTCTCCACAGATGCCGTCATGCAGCTACTCTGGCACTGCAGGGCGCTGTCTACAGAGCCAACAAGGAGCCTATCACTTCTGGAAAATCTTCCTGCCTGGAAGGAAAATTTTCTTCTGGAAAATTTTCTTTCTCACCCAGAAATACTGGGTATCTCAGAAATCCCAGACAACATTTAAATTATTTCCAGTTATCTTTTTACTGTTGAGGCAAAGCATATCCATGTACCAGAGAAGAAGCTCAGGTGGGTCCAGGAGCTCAGGAGATGAAGCTCCATGACAGCAGTTGGCTAAAATCAACTTGGCAAGAGAAGCCATCTGAAGTCTGCAGGATTCAGTTTCAGCTGTTACAAACATCTTTGCTCCACTGAGTTATACTTCTTTCTGATGCCTTTTGCAAGCAAATCAAAGTAATTGAGATTTGTGTTTGAATCTGGCCTACATTATTCTGCAGCAGAGGGCAGAGATATTTAACTAAATTAACAGTGCTTAGGATTCATAAAATGTGAAGTTCAGTCTTTTCTTATGCAATAAATGCTTCTTGGTTAATGTTAGGGGGTTTCAAATTGGCCTTGAAAAATATGGTATGTTGAGAAGCCCTACTCCTGTACCTTTATTGCCAGGCATTTGAATAAAACTAGAGTTAAGTGTTGAAGGAGAATAAAGAATAAAACTGATTATCTGTGTGTGCTAATAATAACACTAAAGTGGCAAACATTTTGGACTAAATTAATGGACACATCTTTTTTGTATGTCATATGTGAATTTATCTACATTAATTCCACTCATATTAATGGGAGCCACTTGGCTAAATTTCTAGGCTGTTAATTCATCCCTGAGTGACTGAGTTTAAATTTAAACTCATAAAAGCTATTTAATGTTAAAACTGAAAGTCTGTCTTGAATTCATACAAGTTTCAGAGAATAAAGGTCTACTGAAATTATTTAGCAGTGTTGTATTAGTGTGAACATCAAGGTTCCTGAATATAGTGATTAATTTGGGGTGGTCATAGGTAGTGATATCCTGGTTCTGACCAATACCTGGTTAGTGTGATTTTCCTGGTGTCCTAGTACTATATGCTTCCAAACAGCTGATAAAAACTAAATCCTTGATAACATGTTCATCAATCAGAATATTTTCCTAGCTATTGTCAATAGTTGTCATAGGTTCTGATACAGATATTACCCAGGATCCTTTAGTTTATATTTCACTCATAGATCATTCCAAGCCCTTCTGAATTATGCAGCACTCATGTAAATGCATTTACATATGCAGCACATATGTAAATGTTGAAACTTCATACAGATTTACAATGCAAAAAAATTTAATACCTTTTTATAATTTTAAATAAACTCCCTTTCAAACTCTCTCTTATACTTTCCTTAAGGGAAAGATTATTTACCTAATCTTCCTTTAGGTACAAGTCACTGTTTTCTAACTTTCACTGTGTCCTCTCTTATTCCCACTTTTTTCTAAAGGAAATTATACAGAATTTTTGAGCCACTTTCCTTTCAAATGTTTTTGATGTGTAACTTCTCCTGTATCTCTGTTGATATTAGTGTTCTACTTCTATATATGTTCTCTGCTCCTGTCTTTCTAAGCACCAATGGCCAAAACCCAATATAACCCAACAATTTATCTAGGCCATAATGTTTGGTGTTTTATTAAGTGTTCTCCTCTATTCCTGCTGAAGACTGTAATCTGTTTTCTTCCTATCATCACTGCACTAAATAACTGTTTTCCTGAAACTCTTCATGGTGATTCAGTACTCAACATGAATACTTCCAACGCTCGTTTCTCCCTCCTCACTTCACACACCTATATGAATAAATAGTTGAGATTACTCATCTTCTTGCTTTTCTAAATGCATTTATAATATTTACACAAGCCTTCTGAAATCCCTTTCTTTGCTGTTAAAATATGCTAACCTGTGCCAGTTCTTTTTACCACCTCTCCATTCACCTCCTCCAGGCTGATCATACATTAAATAACAATCCATGTGATGAAGGAACCCACAGATAGCCTCTTTCTATGCAGAAAACTTCTCATCTCTTCCACCTTTTTGCTCTTTATCTCTTAACCGGCGTCAATCCTTGTCTCATCTTGTCTGGCTGACTGTTCACTCTCTGAAGGAGCTGACAGGTCTTTTAGCATTCTTGTACAATGTTATGGTGCTGTATAAATATTTATTCATACATAAGGCATTCCAAGTTGATTTTATCAGCTCACAGTCATCTAGGTGTTTTATACCAATTAATTTTTTTTCCAATTAACTTTTCTACCATTGAGATAAGGCTTTCCGCTCTGTAATTACCAGGGTCATTCTCTGCCTCTTGTTTAAAATTAGATTAAATATTAACTATTCTCTAGTCCTAGCTGATGTGGAGTATGCTGCATTCTGCAGTTAATTGTGGAAAAAAAAATCTCCTACCTTGGAAAACAGTAAACACACAGCTCACACTGAGGCAAAGGTCTGGCCTTCAAGGGCCTTCTGCTGTTGCAGACTTACAGTCTTCCAAGTTAATGACTTCCTGATATAAGCTCACATCACATCCAGATCCAGTCCATAAAACTCATTTCCACTTGAGACTTAAGCTAGTGGTAAATAGCTCTTATAAGAGATGTGTGTCAGAAATTATGTTAGTATGGCATGCAGCTACCTACTTTCAAACAACTGAAAGGATAATACCAAGTAATCTTCCTAGATATGCTCAGTGAACACTGTTCATGACTGCTCTGAAAATACTGATTTAGTGGCAAGAATAAAAAAAGCTCTTTTCTTGATTATTTCCTCTCTAATGTGTTGTGAAGAGATTGAAATAAATACAATGAATTTTGTTCTTATGGAAAAAGTTTGCATTCCTAAAAAATTGCTGAAAAGTAAAAAAGGTGCAACTGCTTCCTACAAGTAATAAATCTCAAAGGGAAGAGAGTTTACAGGTGACTTAATTATAATTTCCAAGCATGGTCATAAGTTTAAAAGAGGAAGTGCAGTCAAAAATCTCAAGGAACACAGTTCTCTGTGTTACTGAGAAGAATATTTCTGGTGGTATCTACATTCATATTTTATCAGTTCTCTGCTAGGAAAAAGCAGTTCAACGTAATTCTTATTCTTGCAACAAAATTCAATATGATGCTGTGGCAGCATCCACACAGAAAGGTGGCAGAAGTCCTCTCTAACTTTTTCTAATTAACTTATTCATCACTACATTGTAACACCCCTTTCTAACACGTATAGAACCTTTCACTCTGCTCTTTTACCACTTCCAAATGCAAATTGTTGGGTGATGTTATGGCATTAAAGACATTAATATTAAACTTCTTTAAAATCAGGCATCTCTGCAGGTTGGCTACATTGGTGTGTGTCTTTCTGAAGTGAAATGTATGAATGCCACTCCACAAGGTACCAAGCTGATATCTAGCACAGACAGAAAGACCAATACCATTATCTAAGTCTAGGCTCCATTCTAAGGCCACCTGAACCTGCCCAGAAGTCTAAGCAGATCCTTCACCTCAGGAAGAGTGACCCTAGGGGACATTCACTTAAACACTCCATGAAATGATAGCATCTCTGCTTGTGACACTTCACTGCAGGTAGTGATTTTTGCTCATCAATTTCCAAACTGCAGATCCAAGATGGTATTGTAATGATTACATAACACACCATAGCATAATGATAATATAAAATGATATAGCGTGATCAATATAACATGACAATCAATATAAGCAGCAAATATGACTCTGAGAAAAGCCTTCAGGACCCAGATAGGCAGTAAATACTCGAAAGAAGTATTATATAAAAGAAAAAGAGTGAAAATACCTCATGATACTTTTTCACTGTTTTCCCTGACATGCATGTGCAGGATTTCCAGTTTGAAGTCCCACAGCCACAGTTTCCCCCACAGCGCTGGACAAGGAGGCAGCGGGGGAAGAAAACCACATTTGTCAGCCTCAGTTCCTCTCTTAGGTTGACAGAATAGTTTCTTGGAGTGCAGCTGTAACGTTTCACATCGTCATTCAACCTGTCCAGGTCAACTGAAATGTAAAAGAAGTTTCATTAGTAAGGTTTCAATGGGACATTCCTCTGGTTTATACCACTGACCAGGCAGTCAATAGCACAAAGTGATATGACACTGCTTGAAAAATATTTGAAAAGTAGTAGTGACTTTTGAAGAGATAAACATAAACCCAGCAATTTTAAATCATTACAAAGGGCCATCCAGGCTCTCAGTCTGCTCCCACTGACTCCCATAGCAGAGCTCACACTGCCTATAAAGCTGAGAGGAAGGCTTGCAGTAAAATATTGATCTGAATGCTGAAAACATTTTATTTCCTTTGTCATTGATCTATGGGATCCTTGGGTAAGAGATTCCTTCTCTGCTACTCTCTTCCCTCCTCTGCATTTACCTGGCTTACTTAGATGCTCAGCTCTTTGTTGTTATGGCACAACTCCTTTTGCCTAACTGCAGGCATACAAAAGGCAAACACTTTAAACAAGACTCTTCCTGAGGTCAATAGAGAAACATCCTTGCAGAATGATCGATCCCTTACTTCCAAGGGCATTTGGGCAGGTGGCATAACTTGCTTTCTCAAGTTCCCTGTCTCTATTGTTTATGGACATAGTCTAAATAACTCTCTTTCAGATGGAGAAATCAATTTAAGCTGTATTACTTTAAGCTAGTAAATGCTACTGTAATAGGCATACATATAAATACAATTAAAACGAGTGAGCTTCATTGAATGCCAGTATTTGGTTGCTGTTTAAATACCTGATATGTCTGTGAGATGTATCATGGAAACAAGTAGTAAAGCTGACCATAAAAATAACTTACAGACTATCAAGTGTGAGCTTAAGTGCTGTTTCTAACTTTAGCTTGTAAATCTAAACCAGAACAAAAAACTTCTTCTATAAATACATTTACCACAATTGTAACACAGACAAAATTAATAAAATTAATGTTTTATTTCTATAGAAGTTTTCTATTTCATTCCCTCCCCCTCCTTCTGCCTTCTTCTTTTCCTTAGGGCTCTATACACCAACTAAGTGTTCAAAAGCTCAGTAATTCATCCAGGAGTGGAGGACGTGATCCTGGAGTTACCACAACAAACAATATTTGCTGGTAGAAAGATCAATAGGAAAACAGGAACAGCTCAAATGAGAACAGAGATAACAGTGTAGCATTTTTTGAACATATCAGATTTTAATGGGCATGCTTAATAGCTCAATACCACCTTCTGAGTGCACCTATGCTTGTGCTTTACCACAAACCCTCCAGCAAAGAGACTTCTGTGACTCAGTCCTTGTCAGCAACTCAAAGTAAATTGTGGAAAAAGCTGTGATTTGTAAATATCATGTACCTTTACATTCTGGACTGGAGCTATTCACTAGGCAGATATGCAAGAGGCAAGGGTACGTAAATGTCATGAGTGCTATTATAGAAAATCATAGCAGCTTCACTTTTCTGGCAAGGTGTTATCTCAGTCAATGGGAATTTAGCAGATAAATTGCAATTTTATAGCAATTGTGATACATCTCACCGTGAAATCTCAGTGGTTCTCTCCAGAGAGCTAGCATCTCTCCAAAAGAGGTATAGATCATCCTCCTGATATTAGCACAAAATCAATAAGGCTGCTGCTATACTCATGCACTGGGAGAAAAATACACTCAGAATGTCCACAGCCAGGTCTTAGAAGTCCAGAGAATATTGATTTCTTTGTTTTAACAGATGATATTCTCTTCTCAGCTGTCATGCTCCAAAGCCACCCCTTCTCATTGCAAGCTCTCAGGCTAATTCTTCTTGTGGGGAAGTGTTTCCCACTCCTCTAAATGTTCCCATCAGGACCTTTGCCATCATCTTTGCTTAATGATAAAAAAAAAGATGTTATCTGGCTACTATACATTTCAATCAATTGATGTGAAGGAAAAAATTAACCAATGGAAGAAGAGGGCATCAATATTCTGCTTTCATGATTAATGAAGTTTCTTAAGGGCAAATCCTGAATCATCCTCACTCTGGTACTGCAGCAATCAAAGGCAATGGCTGTGGATGTGAGCAGGAGCCTGATATAGGCTCCTAAAGGGACAGGCTGGCTGTGGACTAGTATGGCATTTGCTGATGTTGCATCACTGCACAGTTAGGATAAAATATTCAGAGGCTTATTTCAGCCCTAGTTCAGCTGATGTAACATAGGAAAAAAGGCTTCCAGTAACAAACTGGTCATTAAAGAGGGCTCAGACCCAGGTCACAAGAACTGACATCTGTGTGCAGGAGATGTCTGTGGGACTGAACAAAATCTGCTCTATCACAGATGAAATTTTCCCACAGGCTCAACAGTCCTCCTTCCTGCATTGAGCTGATACTTATTATCATGGCTCTACTATCAGCAGAGAAATGAGTCTGCAACAAGACATGCAGAGAGGGAAAGCACCAGAATTTAAAGGACCAGGGTGGGGGGGCCTTTCCTGCAGAAAACATTATATCCATCACAGTGATACACATATTAGCTGCAGTACTTAAGCTGCTTGATTTAAATGGTAAGGGGTGACCTGGCAAAGGTCTTTAACTGGAGGGAAGGCTTTGCTCACTAGCCTTCAAAAGTCCAGTTTTATGACTTTCAGAAGTCTTTGCAGGGTTTCTTAGAGTACAGCTGAGTCCATACTCAAAATATAGGAGGGAATATCCAGATAATTAGGATAATTTTTTTCTCTATGCAGGATGAAGGAATCAGCTGTCTTCAATGAGGGCTCAAAATTATATCTGGATACATTCTTTGGGAATTCTGGAACTACCCAGCAGCAAAACATACTTTATTTAGTGTATTTTTCTATGATTAATCATATGTATTTGAAAAACCTATGGAAAAATTTCAGAATGGAAATTTGCATGTATTCTATTTGTTATGCTGAAGGCATTTTGATCCTGACTTATTAGCACTTTTTGGGACCCCACATCCCAGAGTTATCAGCTAAGATGTGAATTTTCTGCTCTTTGCCATCTCAGCTATCAGTTCAGGTTCAAATGGAAACATGCAATAGCAGAAAGGTCTTAATTTAGTGCTGCTGAAATAATGAAAATAAATAACTTCAAGCAGAGAAGACTAAAAAAAGTGAGATAAAAAGCCATTCTTCACAAAAAATAATCTGGAGGCAAACACCTTCACTCTTTTTGACTTTGCTCTACAGAAATTCAGTCTCAGTGAGCATGAAGTGAGCATGCAATGTCCTCTTTGAACAGCATACACTGTAGCATCACACTGACACCCAAGAACAGCACCCACTACCTAATTATCTTTAGACCATGGTTTGAAGCCCCTTAAAAAAAGACACATTTTTCTCTGAACAACTCTTTCTGCTGAGAGTTTAGATATGCATTTTTACCTGTTTTGGGATTGTGTTACTGTCTGGACCCCATCCATTTCCTCATCCATGTAACAATGAGATTTTACAGTACAGTCAGTTTCATGCATCACCCCACTGCTGTGACTAAAATGTAACTAAGCCTTGGTGTGATTGGTGTGAAATCCTGCAGCTTTACTTATCAAGGACCGAAACCACTGGAGTCCTTAATTTAAAACTAGAACTAAAAGGTTCTGTAGACTGGATGCAAATAACTTCAAAGCATTACAGAATGTCTTCATCAGAGATTCAACTTAAAGGCAAGGCAGACATAGAAAGGTGCACTAGAGCATTAAGCTGGATACTCAGGGTACAGTGTTTACCCTCTTTTCCACCTTAAGTCCTATGCTTTAGTCCATTCTCATTTCACATAGCACTATTGCATGTGCTTACCTTGGAACATTGATTTTAATCAGAGGTAAGCACTGAAATCAGGGACTGCAGCTAATACCATAATATCATGTTCAGAACAGACAGCCTTAAAGACTGGATAGAAAACCTGTGCTGGTAGTCTTTGAATAATTGTAAGAAGACATGCAGTCTGTTAGGGTTTCTTTTAACACTTTATCTGTTCCAAATTCATACCTGTCCCTACCATTGTCACATCTGAACATTTTACACTTTCTATTCATGCATCATCCACAGACCAGAGCTTAGGTGTACAAGCTGGAAGTCACTTTGCCACAGTATTCCTGCACCACATGTGAAGGCCATCAACAAGCAATGCAAGAACTCAGGCCAGTGAAGACCAGTCAGTCTAATCTTAGCCCATGGTAAAATTAAGGGGTAAATCCCCCTGGAAACAATGTCCAGGCACATGAAAGACAAGAAGGTGACTGGGGAGAGCCAGAATAGAATGACCAAGGGCAAACAGTGACGGACCAACCTGAGAGTCTGCTGTGATGAGACAGCTGTCATATTGGATGAGGTGAAAGAAGCAGAGACACCTGCTGATTTTTGACAGTGATCCATAGCATCCTTGCAGCCAAAATTCTGAAATATAATGGGATAGGTGGACTGCAAATTCAGTAGATAAGCAGAAGGTCCAAGGGACTTGAGCAAAATGCTCAGCAATTCTAAATACAACTGGTGGCTAGTTACTAGCAGTGTTCTCCATAGGGTAGTGCTGGGGTAAATACTACAGAAGATCTTCACTACTGATCAGAACAATGGAATAATGTGAATCTTTAGCAAGTCTGTCAGTGACATGACATTAGAGAAATATGACCATGTGTTTTCAGGACTGCTTTTCAGAGGGACATCAGCAGGCTGGAGAAATGTGCTGGCAAAAACCTTATAAGGTTCAGTGATGACAAGTGGAAATTCCTGCACCTAACATGAAATAACCTCATGGATCAGTCCAGAATGGAGACAGGCTAGCTAAGCAGAAGCTTTGCAGGAAAAGCCTGGGCATTCTGGTAGACAGCAGGTTGAACACAAGTCAGCTGTTTGCCTTGCAGTAACAGAGGCTGCGCACTGAGCTGCACTATGAACGATGTGGCAGCACGTTTACAGACATTCATTCAGTTTCATGAACCTGTGTCTGGAGTATGATGTCCCAGTTTGAGTCCCCACCATCAGAAGAGAAAGATAAATGAACCAGAAGTTCAGGAAGGGTGATGATTATGGTTAAGGTTCTGGTCCAGAACTGCTACAGAGAGGCTGAGGGAACCAGATTTGTTTGGTCTAGAAAGAAGACTAAAGGACACTCTAATAATGTTCTCCAGGTATCTACAAGGGGATACAGAGAGGGTGGAGCTAGTCTTATCTCAAATGTGCACAGTGAAAATACAAAGGGCAAAAAGCACAAGTTGCAACAAGGGACATTTCAGCAATCTCTAAAGAAAAACTAATCACTGAAGCTTGTGGGAGGGATTGATGTTGGGGGGTTCGTGAAAGATTCTCTTCCATGAGAGGGACCTGACACTGGAGTGTGGAAAAGCTGTGAGGAGTCCTCTACAACAAGGAGGAAGAAGCAGCAGAAACAGTGTGTGGTGAACTGACTGTAAACCCCATTCCCTCTTCCCCTTGTGTGGAGGGTGAGAACTTGGAAGTGAAGTAATTTGGACCTGGGAAGAAGAGAATGGTGGGGGGGGAAATCTGATTTTGTTTTCTCTTTGACCAGTTTTGATTTCATTAATGATAAATAAGATGGATTTTTTTTCCCTGAGTTGAGTTAGCTTTGTGAGCGAACCCTCCCTACTCTTGTCTCAATTAATGAGCTTTTTGCTGGATTTTCTACCCCTGCATCCAATAGGGTGGGGGATGTGTGTGTTAGTGAGCTGAAGCCTGGTTGCTAACAGCTGTGCCTAAACTGCAGCAGGTATTGACATCACTACCCATACGGAGAGAGAAGATTTAAAAATCTGATTTTGGTCTGTTATGAAGGTGATGAAGATGTTTGCAGCTAGATTTCAGCATGACACTCAGAATAAGATTATGTTGATGACAGGCCATGTAAAGAATCATGTGAGAGATTATAGAGTTTTGATCCTCAAAGATGCTCAAATACCTAACTTTCACTGAAGGAACTTGCCCACATTATACAGGGAACAGACAATGACCACCCTCCCCTGGATGCCAACCATAAATCTACATCTCCTTAGGCCTCCTGCAAATCAGTGCCACTTCTGCTAAAATTTCTACCTCTTCTGCTCTTTTTGGCAGCTGAAGAGATGTACTCATAAAAGGGGCCTGCATGTGTCAGTTTGCTCCTGTTCATATTTTGTGCATCACCAAGGGACACAACTGCAATGTGATTGGAGTATTGTATGTCAAATGGGATCTAGAGCTCAGTTCTAGTTTGATCCTCACCTGCTTTCATGTGTGGCTTACAGTTTATAACAAAGGTTGTTGTGTTGCTATTTTAATTTTGACTCTTGGCTATGAAAAAATTCCTCTTACAGAGCATGGAATTTCTGAGAGACCTATGAATGTATGGAACCCTTTTCCCAGTAGTTGTGCTCTACCAGCATAAAGGTGTGTGTCAGGGCTTTGTCAGATAGAGGTACTGTACAGGCAGTCAAAGGCATCCCAAACAGTGCTGGAGTTAACTGAACTTGGTTGAACTTGAGTTGGAAAATGCAGTACCGTACAGCCACATATTACAAAGCACCTAAATGACACTGATGAAATTATTCTTCTCTGTACTGAATGCTTTTAGCCTTCAACACATATGGTTGATGGTTTTCACTGTTCCACTACACATGCTTAATGATACCACAATACACTCTGTTAAATATACCTGAAAACTTTGGGAGCTGTCCAAGTCTTTCTCGTGGGAGCTGAGCAGAAGATGCCTCAATCTGGATTTACTACAAAACTAAAATGCCAAGACAAACCTTCTCAGTACAGCTGCTATTATTTTAGAGCAAAGAGAGATCAAAATTTCAGCAGGTTTATAACTATCCGCATGAAGGTTCACAATATATAGGCCTATTATAGACTGACAAACCAATTATCAGCTGTGGTATGGGTCAAGTAGCAAAAGCAGGACAAACTATCAGTGTCATAAATGGACATAGCATCATTGAAATCAATGGAATAGAACAGCTTATTCCAGTGATGAAAAATATGCTGCAAAAAGGATTTAATAAGAAAAGATTTCACTGCAGTGACTGACATTATTATCACATAAAGCATGAGGGAGAATCTCATCTGTCACAGAGAGGGAAATGTATGGGTCTAGATCTGAATTAGATTGTGAATGAATGAGTGTGGTTTGCATGCAACAGGTAACTTGGTTCTCAACTGAAGAAGAGTGGAAGAAATATTCTGCTTTTTAAGCACAGGAATGCTTTAAATTAGAAGCTAGTTGAGAAGGTATTCCATCAACTTGTAATATTCACATTTGCTGTGAATGAGTGAGCATTCAGCATTTGTGATGCCTGCACTCCTTGTCTGGTGCAATGACATTTCCTGGCAGCCATCATAGAACCTTTAAAGAAAGAGTACATTAATATTCACAGTAATTTATTTGCCACTGTTTGCAAACTCCAGAAAAATTACATTCCCAAGTTAAAATTGTAATTTTTTTCTTGACCACTGTAAAAAGTGATAAATAAAAAAACACTGTTAAGGACATGACAAAACTTTCCTGATCTCTTTGGATATGGGCAGCAGAAACATTCTATGGAGACTTGCAGGCCTGTGTCACGACTCCCCTTCTACAGAGCAAGGTGGCTATGCCTGCAAGTATTTTATTATTTAACTTGTAAAGCTGTCATTGCAGGCAGATGTTATTGCAAGAATGTCCCACCTGGCTAATTTCTTCTGATAGCCAAAGGCTTTTTGCATACTATTTCCAAAATAAACAAAAAGAAGCTCAGAGGCATGTGTAGTCTTGTTAATTACCAAAATGTATCTATCTACATGTGTTGCTGCTTCCTAGGCTTATTTGTGAAAAAGTACTCAATTTCTGTTTAAAGATGACCTCTTTCATCTAGTGGATGTACCATCCCCTAGACATTTGGATCTACTTCTATGATGAGAAACAGTGGACTTTTTCTTTATACTTTCTCTGTTCATTTGTACACAAGCCATTTCACAGGCAGAGGTCATTTTTAAATTCTGAAGCTTTTTTCAGTGGGCTGTAAAAATTCAGAGTGACTAGAAAAAGATAAATGCATATGAGCGTGTGGGAAAAGTTAAATAATATTTAATTGATAGTTGGAACTGTTTACAGCAGTATCTCTAAGGAGCTCTTCTAATATTATCAAACAGACACATTAATGCTTTGAAAAATTTAAATTGTAGGATGAAGATGTTATCTTCAAACAAGTCTGATTCCTCCTTATGACTCTAAAATAACAGAAACCTATTTGTTTATAAGTTAAATCTAGCTGAATACTATGGATGTTTTCTTTTTTATATCTACCTGTGCTCTTCCTTACTAGGAACAGTATTAAGTAATCCAATAGTCAGTGATATTCTTTCAGCAATGCTTCATATTTTCAGTAGGCAAATTACTATGACATTGAGGCCAACTACAACATACTGTAGCAATGCAAAAGAAAGTATTTTAAAGGATATACTTTATTTGGTATCATCTGCTTTGTTTTTTCTTGAGTAGGATAGGCTTAAGGCTGAATATTTGTACTTTCAGCTTCTAAAATGCCAAAAAGGCTAGCACATTTTTTGAAGTATATTTACAACTGCTGCAAAGGTTATTTGAAATATCTGCTTGTCATATTTTGATGGAGGTGGTGTACAACTTATAGAAAGGCCTCACATTTGAAAATGTGAATGCATTTCTTTCCTGTCTTTTTCTGCCAGTCTGAGTATCACTGCAATTCTGTAGCTAACTTCTACTGGAACTTCATGTGGTTATAAGTGAGTCACACTTGATGCCAATAATTCACTCCAATAGTGTAAATAGAAAAAAAATTCATTTAACTCAGTAGAGTTACCTCAGTGTTGTAGAGGTGTGAGATCAGATTCTGTAGATGGAATTGGGTTATCATACTTATGGATTTAATCAACATACTTCTCCTCTTTAAGGTTATTGCAGGAGTTATTCATGGAAGGACTGATCTATATATGTGTATATTGTAACTCTGCCTTGAGTAGGGGAGATGGAGTAGATAGCTCCTGAGCTGCCCTTCCACTTAATCTCTTCTGTAGTTCTGAGTTTCAATTATACTAAAATACTTCTTATTTCCTTGTCACAGATCTTTATCTTCATAGATTATTGACTGCCAAATGAAGAAATATTTAAATTAATATTTAACTATCCTTTCAGTGAAGATATTTCTTCTGATATCTGATCTAAACCTCCCCTGGTGCAACTTGAGACTATTTCCTCTTTTTCTTCTGCTTGTTACTTAGTGAGAATGTGTGTGACTATGTTACTTAGTGAGAAGTAATGAGAACACCCCACCCAACCGCACTACAACCTCATTTTAGGGAGTTGTGGACAGTGATGAGATCTCCCCTCAGCCTCATCTTCTGCAAACTAAACTACCCCAGTTCTCTCAGACACTCCTTATAGGACTTGTTCTCCAGACCCTTCACCAGTTTTATTGCCCTTCTCTGGACTTGCTCCAGGAGAAAGGTGTGGTCTCACCAGTGTCAAGAACATGTGGATGATCATTTCTCTTCTCCTGCTGGCCATACTATTCCTGATACAAGCCAGGATGCTCTTGATCTTCTGGACCACCTGGGCACACTGTTGCCTCATATTCATCTGACTGTTGCTCAAGATCTCCAAGTCCTTTCCTCTGAGCAGCTTTCCAGCCACTCTTCCTCTAGCCTGCAGTGTTCCTTGGGATTATTGTGACCCAAATACAGGACCTGGACTTGGCCTTGTTGAACCTTATACAATTGGCTTTGAGCCAGCAATCCATCCTGTCTCGGTCCCTCTGCAAAGACCTTCTTACCCTCAAGCAGATCAACACTGCTACCCAATTTAATGTTGTCTGAAAACTTACTGAGGGTGAATTTGATCCTCTCATCCAGATCATTGTTATCAGAATTGGTATTCAGCAACACTGCCTCTTAAGCTCAATTTTGTGGCACAGTTTGGTACAGGCAGAGAGTTGGATAGAAGGGAAATAATTAGTGATTCATTTATACCAGTTATTTGGCATGTTCTGAAAATACTGTGAAAGATAGGCAGAGATTACATCAAATTGTTCTTATCTGCCTCAGGGATGTTCTAACTAAGGATAAAAAAATAAAACCCAATCTGAAAGCAGAAACAGATAGATATCTGAAATAAATGATGATATAATCTATTGCTCTCTTTGCTGCAAGGTTATCCCAGTGCCTATAAACATTTCTCAGAGATTCACACTATCTGTACTTAAAATCCACCAAGCATTC